>NC_134362.1:73634659-73934659 GCF_048569485.1 Anomaloglossus baeobatrachus | reverse complement strand
TGGTTATTAAAAGGAATCTGTCTCCAGGTTTTGCTCCCCCATCTGAGAGCAGCATGATGTAGGGGCAGAGATCCTGATTCCAGTGATGTCATTTATTGGGCTGAAGCTGCAGTTTTGATAAAATCACAGTTTTATCTGCTACAGATTTAGCAGTTCTCTAAATGCTGAGCTCTGTATAACCCAGCCCACAACACTTATTGACAGCTTACTGTATACACTGTGCATAGGCAGAAAGCTGCTAATCAGTGGTGGGGATGAGGTTATTCAAAGCTCATGACTATGGAGGACTACATGGCCACAGGGTTACTAGTCCTCTAATGATAATCTCCTGCTGATAAAACAGATTGGCATCTTACTGTGTACAATGTGTATAGGCAGAAAGCTGCCAATCAGTGGTGGAGATGGAGTTATACAGATCTCATGAATAAGGAGTTCTACATGGCAGCAGGGTTACTAGTCCTCTAATGATAATCACCTGCTGATAAAACATTGATTTTATTAAAACTACAGCAAGCAGCCCAGTAAGTGACACATCCTGGAATCAGGATCTCTGCCCCTACATTATATTGCTGTCAGATGGAGGAGCAAAAACCTGGTGACAGATTCTCTTTAAGGACTTTTATTAATGGAGGGGGGTGAAATATAAAGAACTCCCAATTTAACAGGCTAACCGTCATTTTAATCTTTATTTCATAAATCGATAGTACACATGAAAATAAGCAACTTTGTATAACATCTTAGATAAATCTGCTTCTCTCTCTGCCGGAATTCATCAGTCATTATCAAAATTCTCAATTCTGAGGTAAAAACTGTATTCAGTGAAGACTTTTCCATTACTGAGATAGGAAATGGCAGCTGGTGCTGATGAGATTCTATGATGATGGGAGGAGGGAGGAGCTAGAGACAGAGTGAGGAGCAAGAGGCAGAGGGAGGAGCAAGAGGCCGAGGGAGGAGCAAGAGGCCGAGGGAGGAGCTAGAGGCCGAGGGAGGAGCTAGAGGCCGAGGGAGGAGCTAGAGACAGAGTGAGGAGCAAGAGGCAGAGGGAGGAACTAGAGACAGAGGGAGGAGCAAGAGGCAGAGGGAGGAACTAGAGACAGAGGGAGGAGCAAGAGGCAGAGGGAGGAACTAGAGACAGAGAGAGGAGCAAGAGGCAGAGGGAGGAACTAGAGACAGAGTGAGGAGCAAGAGGCAGAGGGAGGAACTAGAGACAGAGTGAGGAGCAAGAGGCAGAGGGAGGAACTAGAGACAGAGTGAGGAGCAAGAGGCAGAGGGAGGAACTAGAGACAGAGTGAGGAGCAAGAGGCAGAGGGAGGAACTAGAGACAGAGTGAGGAGCAAGAGGCAGAGGGAGGAACTAGAGACAGAGGGAGGAGCAAGAGGCAGAGGGAGGAACTAGAGACAGAGGGAGGAGCAAGAGGCAGAGGGAGGAACTAGAGACAGAGGGAGGAGCAAGAGGCAGAGGGAGGAGCAAGAGGCAGAGGGAGGAGCAAGAGGCAGAGGGAGGAGCAAGAGGCAGAGGGAGGAGCAAGAGGCAGAGGGGGAGCTAGAGGCAGAAGCATGAGGCAGAGGGAGGAGCAAGAGGCAGAGGGAGGAACTAGAGACAGAGGGAGGAGCAAGAGGCAGAGGGAGGAACTAGAGACAGAGGGAGGAGCAAGAGGCAGAGGGAGGAACTAGAGACAGAGGGAGGAGCAAGAGGCAGAGGGAGGAACTAGAGACAGAGGGCAGAGCTAGAGGCAGAGGGAGGAGCTAGAGACAGAGGGAGGAGCAAGAGGCAGAGGGAGGAGCAAGAGGCAGAGGGAGGAGCAAGAGGCAGAGGGAGGAGCAAGAGGCAGAGGGAGGAACTAGAGACAGAGGGAAGAGCTAGAGGCAGAGGGGGGATCTAGAGGCAGAGGGAGGAGCAAGAGGCAGAGGGAGGAACTAGAGACAGAGGGAGGAGCAAGAGGCAGAGGGAGGAGCAAGAGGCAAAGGGAGGAGCAAGAGGCAGAGGGAGGAGCAAGAGGCAGAGGGAGAGCTAGAGGCAGAAGCAAGAGGCAGAGGGAGGAGCAAGAGGCAGAGGGAGGAGCTAGAGAAAGAGGGAGGAGCTAGAGGCAGAGGGAGGAGCTAGAGGCAGAGGGAGGAGCAAAAGGCAGAGGGAGGAACTAGAGACAGAGGGAGGAGCTAGAGTCATAGGGGGGAGCTAGTGTCAGAGATTAGAGCTAGTGGCAGAGGGGGGAGCTAGAGGCAGGAGCTAGAGGCTGAAGCTAGAGGCAGAGGGAGGAGCTAGAGGCAGAGGGAGGAGCTAGAGGCAGAGGGAGGAGCTAGAGGCAGAGGAAGGAGCTAGAGGCAGAGGAAGGAGCTAGAGGCAGAGGGGGGAGCAAGAGGCAGAGGAAGGAGCTATAGGCAGAGGGGGGAGCAAGAGGCAGAGGGAGGAGCAAGAGGCAGAGGGAGGAGCAAGAGGCAGAGGGGGGAGCTAGAGGCAGAGGGAGGATCTAGAGGCAGAGGGAGGAGCTAGAGGCAGAGGGGGATCTAGAGGCAGAGGGAGGAGCAAGAGGCAGAGGGAGGAACTAGAGACAGAGGGAGGAGCAAGAGGCAGAGGGAGGAGCAAGAGGCAGAGGGAGGAGCAAGAGGCAGAGGGAGGAGCAAGAGGCAGAGGGAGGAGCAAGAGGCAGAGGGAGGAGAAAGAGGCAGAGGGAGGAGCAAGAGGCAGAGGGAGGAGCAAGAGGCAGAGGGAGGAGCAAGAGGCAGAGGGGGAGCTAGAGGCAGAAGCAAGAGGCAGAGGGAAGAGCAAGAGGCAGCGGGAGGAGCTAGAGTCAGAGGGAGGAGCTAGTGTCAGAGATTGGAGCTAGTGGCAGAGGGGGGAGCTAGAGGCAGGAGCTAGAGGCTGAAGCTAGAGGCAGAGGCAGGAGGCAGAGGGAGGAGGCAGAGGGAGGAGCTAGAGGCAGAGGGAGGAGCAAGAGGCAGAGGGAGGAGCAAGAGGCAGAGGGAGGAGCAAGAGGCAGAGGGAGGAGCTAGAGGGAGGAGCTAGAGACAGAGGGAGGAGCTAGAGGCAGAGGGAGGAGCTAGAGGCAGAGGGAGGAGCAAGAGGCAGAGGGAGGAGCAAGAGGCAGAGGGAGGAGCAAGAGGCAGAGGGAGGAGCAAGAGGCAGAGGGAGGAGCTAGAGGCAGAGGGAGGAGCTAGAGGCAGAGGGAGGAGCTAGAGGCAGAGGGAGGAGCTAGAGGCAGAGGGAGGAGCTAGAGGCAGAGGGAGGAGCTAGTGGCAGAGAGAGGAGCTAGAGGCAGAGGGAGGAGCTAGAGGCAGAGCTCTTCTATCTACATATAAAGTCCTCAGCACCAATTGCCTTGTAGATAAAAAAAAAAAGTAAGGAGTGGTCGGAGCTCTGCCTCTAGCTCCTCCTATCATCATAGAATCTCATCAGCACCAGCTGCCATTTCCTATCTCAGTAATGGCAAAGTCTTCACTGAACAGATTTTTACCTCAGAAATTAGAATTTTGATAATGACTGATCAATTCTGGGAGAGAAAGAAGCAAATTTGTCTGATAATATATATTACAAATACACATACACGAGATACTAATGGACGTCCTCTAGTCACCTTTGAATGCGTTTTCAACCCTTATTATATTCTTCATCCCATCTGTAAAGGCAGCAAGACACTAAGCGCTGCTCAGCGAATCCTCCACCATTTGTGGCAGCCTGTATTCTGGTAATAGGATAAGTACTGGCGGCAATGTCAGACTGGGGTAGCAGGGGCCAACAAATAGCATTGACTCTGGGGTCCCACTGATCAAATATTACATTCACAAATGTACCTATGTTTCTATTTCATAATATACTGGATAGTCTGTACAATGAAAGCTGAGATGCTTCCTTCATCTGTACATAGTAGAACAAGTGAATTGTTTCAACTACCGTAATGATCATGTGTGGAGGGGTAAATTACATACTACTGCAAAAGGGCCCACCAGAGTTTCCTCCTGCTCTCCTGTGGGCCAGTCCGAGCCTAACTGACGGACATAAAACAGAAAGCGTTAGCGTGCAGAACTCACATTTCTGAAGAATCCTCTTTACTGATATATTCCTCTAGGATACTTGTATCAATTGATGGTTCCAGAGCGCCATTAATATCATGTCCTGAAATGCAAAATAGACAAATTTAGGCTCAAATTAGAATCATAATCTATTATTCTATTGCATTAGAATAATATTTTTACAAGGACATCAAGCAACTAGTAAAAAAATAAATCAATAAAATAAATAAATAAATAAAAAAAGACTACGGCCCCATTCATCACTTTTGTTCTTTTTTCCTAGATTTTTTTGTATTTTTTTGTAGGGGGATAAATATTTCAAAATGGGATATGATGTGTTAGGTGCAAATTCAAAGATGCCTTTTTATCTTGTGTTCTGTGCCTTTTTAGATTAAAAAGGTCGCAGGATATAAAATATAAACGTTAGTCTTCAAAAGCGCAAAATAAAAAATAAATTAGATCAATTTTTTTACACAATTAAAAGCTACTAATCTACAATTGGGCAAACATTTTTTGACAATTTTGTGAATTTGGATGTCATGCGAACAGGGAAAGGGAGGGGAAGGGAAACCCTGTGTCTGGGAAAGGGGGAGATGGTAACCCCTGTCTAAACCTACCGCTGGCCCCTGGCTTCCCTCACCACCCGAAATAGGTTCCACACCTATGAACCAAGCCGGATACCTGACCCTGGCTGACCCTGAAGTAGGCCCTAGGTAGGAAATGGATGGGATGAGAGCTTAGTCAATCCCACTAAAGAAGACACAGAAATAATAAAACAGGGGGAAAGTAAACTAATAAGTTATCTCCAGATGACTCAGGGAGAGAAATTGTAAAAACATCAAAGATTCTCCAGATGAATACAAGCAGACTGCTTGCACTGAAAACTTGTTAAGGTTATTAGACCTATATCACCAGCACAGAGTAAGGGGGAATGAGGGTATATAAAAACACCAAGGGAAGTACTAATGAAAAAAAAACAGCTGAAAGAGTGAAGAAATACGCAGGGTCCTAAAAGGGAAAGGGATGAAAATCAAGCATAACAGATGCATAGGATACTAAATACATCAGGCAGGAATAATAGAAGGTCAGGGAGCAGTTTGCACAGCCAAACACTGTAACCTTCTACAGTTGGTCACCACAGGACTGTCTGGGATAACCAAAAGCTGCTCATAAGGCTTGCCAGAAGAAAAAAAATACAGATTGAACCAGGTAAAGTTAAAAAAGCCACAAATTAAATAATGAAGAAAGTGCAAATAAAAAAAAGTCCCTATTACAAACATTTTTATTTCAGAAAAAAAGCGCAAAGACAATGATAAATCCGGGCTTTAGATTCAAAAAAATAAAATGATTTGTGTTTTTATCCTGTTTTGGGAAATTCCACCGGCCTGAGAAAGATTCCGGATTAGGATAGAAACATGTTGCATGCTGAACATTTTTAATTTTTTTTTTTCCCCACATATTTAACTTTTTTTTTCTACTAGTAAATTCAATAGTTGCACTTTTTAACCTTGGAACAGATCAGCAAGCGTGAATTGTTTAAAGGAGGGTGGTTTTTTTTCTTAGATTACATACCTATGGACGTTTTAATCATGCTCGCCCAGTAGTGTATATATTAGTCTCGAAAAGGAAGACCAAACAGACAAACAGACGACCAAAGCACTTACAGCACTCCAGAAACAAGATGGCTCAATTAGTACAAAGTAATCATGTTTAACCCTTAGCTCTCCTCATGGTCAGACCACATAACGAGGACATGGTGCCTGACTGAGTAGTGTCCATTGCAAATGTTCTAGAAGAAGTCTCCTGTCTATGGTGTTTTCTCTCTGTTGTTGATATCATGTGCTCTGTTTTATCTGTATCCCGTGTGTGTGGGATGTTCACATCCTCGCAGGGCGTGTGCCAACCCTGGATACCACTCGATTTCCAGAGAACGTGGTTTGCCTCCCACACAAGAGCAATGGAAACTGTCCCAACTCCTAAGACAAAGAGGCTGCTAAAACCAAGGAAGAACGGAGAAAGAAGTAACAAAGAAAAAATACACTGTGTGTGCCCAATGCCGATCCCCAGAGGTTCCGAATTCTGTGAAAAAAGTCTATCCTTTTTTCATCAGCATTTTTGATCTGCTTTGTCAGTTTTTAACTATCGGAGTTTCATAGATGATGTTCCACATACGAAAAATTAAATTGCAAAGTGTCTATACATTGCAATATTAATCATGGATTGCAAACCGATGGCAGTGGGTGCGGTCAGTGATTTTTAGGGACTTGTAGACGACTTTGGGTACTTTTGATCCATGACTCGAAACAAGACCGGACATGTCTCCATCACTTTTCATGTACATGCTGTGCTCTAAAATGCACGGACATGTTGGGTACTTTTGATCCATGGCTCGAAACAAAACTGGACAGGCCTCCATCACTTTTCACGTACACGCTATGCACTTAAATGCACAGACATGTCATTTGCCTCATAAGCTTTGATGAGTACATGTTCGATCCATGAAAAATACAAAAAGGACACGTACATGAAAAATGGACATCTGAAGGAAGCCTAGGACTGGGTTCACACCAGTGTTATAAATTACATTACCTTGCAACATTTTAGGAATATAAAAAATGGAATTCATGGCAAATACAGATACAATACTGATCAGCGCCAGATGGACCAATAATGGTTTTCCATAAGGATGCTCCTGTTTTTATTTGTTCCGGGGGAACAGTTCCAAGTAAAAACTAGACGATAACTGGAAACACAAAAGGAGAGCAGATAGGGTCTTACCCAAATTGGAGTAAGAAGGCTCACCTCTTGTGGTTGTGAGAAGTTACAACCACTGTAGTAGCGTGTATTTTGGCTGCCACAACCGACAGTGGAAGATCTAAGAGTAGGTGGATGAAAGGGTTAAAAGCCGCCCTGCCGTGGAAGAAATCCCAATCTCAGGCTAATGAATGATCGTGATCAGAGATACTTCTTTTTCAGGACCAAAATGTGATTTTTTTACCCTTTCATCCACCTACTCTCAGATTTATTCGTTACAGTGAAAACTGCACAAGCTACCATAGATCCTCCAACACGGATGTGTGTGAATATGTCCAAAAGGAAGAAAGAATGGAGGATTTATCAGTGGGGGTGTCAGTTGTCGGGCATGAATATTATTTCCTTACATATTTATTGAGACAGTCATAAATGTAAAGGATAATATGCGATCCAATCTCTATTCAGTGGAGTATTGATCTTTGCTCTCATAGTGATAATCTAATTGTTTTGGACCAATCAGAATCCATTTCATTACCTACAAATGATATTGGCCATTTGTAAAAAAAAAAAAAAATATATATCTTTTTTCACTAAGTTGTTGCAAGTGTGTCACGGTCTGATGTGATATCTGGGGGGGATCTGGGATCAGAATGTCACAACGTATTGTTGATCGCAGATCTGCTTTGGTGCCCACTCATCATTTACCATGAGTTGGAGTGTATTTAATTCCATCCGGTTAAGGTTCATTTCTATCCTGCAGTGATCTAACAGGTAGTTGCATCCTCCTCCCTTCTGCTATAAATATCCACGCCTCACTCCTCCCTGTGCCGGCTATAGGTCATATCTATGCTGTCCATGTTCAAGGAGCCAGTCTCTGCATGGCTGTGGTGTTGTTTCTATTGCAGCTGCGAAGTTTCCTGCTGAAGAAAGCTAAGGGTGTTTTTTGTTGTGTGTTTCCCCACCTGTTTGTACTACTTTCCTCTTGTTGTTTTATTACAGTCTAGCATCTCACTGGCCTTCACTAGCCAGGGTGAGTTCAGAGCCAGTGAGGGCCTAGGCACGTGATGGCACATGGGAGGGGGAAATGGGGTGAGGACCCATCTGAGGACATTAGGGAGTTCTGGGATCAGCCTAAGGTGAGTGTTAGGAGGTGACCCTGCTCCCCTGTCCCTAGTACCAGGGCCTTCTGTTGTATTGCTACAATGGTGTTCCCTCTGTATTGCACCGCCCGCTGGAAGTCAGCTCGTACCTGGCGTGACACCTGCAGTCACATTGTGACATAAATTTATTACTATAAATCAGTGAATATCAAAATTTTACCCAAAATGTCCCACATAAATCCATGCAGAAAGGTAATTATAACCCTTTTTATATGCTAAGACCTCCGTATCCTATTCAGAATGACCACGCTTCATACACCATTCCTGCTCTTTCTGGAAGTCTGGTCACATGTACTGACATATTACATGGTACCCGGTCTGATGGGGGCGAGCGATCCAATCAGGGCTGCAGAAAAGGATGGCACAATAAAATGTACTCTCCGAAAGTTACTGAAGTAGCATGAGTACATGTTAACAATGTAATTCACGAGAACTCCACCTATGGAGCCACTTTATAGATTAAAGAATTACATAAAATGCAATTAAAAGATACACTGGGCTTGCAACCAACGGTGTTCTAGAAAGAAAACGTAAATGGACCCGACTTATCTTGATACTTTTTTTGTCAGTTTTGAGTACGGTAACTGTTTGCTGCTGTAGGATGCACCAAATGCTTTAAGAGTTGAGTGCATCTTAATCAAGTTGGTGCATCCTTGAACTGCCTCGCACCACCGCCTGAAATGTTACTTCTCCCAGTGGCGTAAATAATCAAACTATTCTGATGCACTTCATCACACCCCATTTATGTGCGCTTTTTTTTTAAAAGTGGGGGGAGCTGGTCAGGAGTGATGTAAAAACATCAAAGAACTGTCACAAGGAGATTTTTACAAACATCGCCAACTGTCATGGCGGCATCAGGATCTGTGGAGACTACAGATTCTGGTATTCTGCAGGCCAACTTGTCTGATGTCTGTGATCAGCACATTCAGGCTCGGGCGTTGACCCTCAGACTTGTAGTTCATAGACAGGCTAGCAAAAGGTAATCCCTGCTGGGCTGCTTGTTGTCTCCTTTGAGCACCTGCTGTGGGGGAGCCAGTTATATTCACTCCCCTCTTATATATGCTGGCAGGACCCTTCCTTTAATACCAGCTATAGCTAGTCTATACTGGTCTGGTGAAGTGTTGTGATCCAGACTCACTGGTAGTTGTAGTACTTTGTTGTTGTGAGCAGTTCTAGTGTTAACCCTTGTTGTCCCTTTGTTTCTACCATCCTGCTCTTGCTTCTTACCTTAGTTCCTTACTGTTTGGTCCTGCTGGAGCATCCCACGGGGCCTGGGGGGGGGATACTCATCGCCGGGCCGGTGAAGGGTCAAGGGATGTCACTGGTGGCCTGCCTGGTTTCGTGAGGTGTCTACAAAACGAGATGGGATGGATGGCAGGACAGAGAGGATGAGGGTAGTAGTGGATGAGGGTGAGGGAGATAATTGTCTTGTGATGCCACCTGCGGTATGCGGCCAGGGATTAGCCGCCGCTGCGGTCGCTGTCCTCCGGGGTGGATGGTTGTAGCAGCAAGGATGGTTCTGCTCCCCATAGGTGGAGCAGGCCCTGGGGAGGATGATGAGGGGAATAGTAGTGGCCGTTGGCTCCGAATCGCGGGGCGAGGGCAACGGCAATCAAAAGGCTGAATCATGTGTTGCGGTTCCAGGTCTTTTACTCACTGTCTTTAGATTGCCTGGGAGGTACCGGTCACCGCCGTGGTGGGCTCAAGCCAATCCAGGTTAAGTGAGAGGTAGCCACCATTATTTGAAACTGTCCTTTCCAAGAGATGCCCCTCCAGGAGTGAGGAACCCGGGCTGAGCTTTCCGCTCCAAGCCTCATTCCCCGTGAAAGAAGAAAGTGGAAAAGTGATGTCGTGTCGCCAGAACTGTAGTCCCGACTTGACTGTCGAGAGTATGTGGTTGCTCCTACTTCTACCCCAAGTGGTGCCCACTCTCGAGGTGGTTGTCCTAGTGACCGAGAAAGTCCCATGCCTCGTGATGGCCACCCCCCAAGCTTACCCTAGTCCAGCTCCCCAGTAAGAAGGCTCCTAAGCTGTTTGTGAAGTGAAATGTAGAAAGACCGGTGATTAACCCCCTCCTTACCCGAGAAGAGCACTGCACCTTAAATGAGGTGCAGTATCCTGTGGCGACTGAAGCCTCAGGGATACCACACTGCGAGTTTGCAGTGTGTCTAAGTTTTGTTTTTTCCCTGTCTGTCTTAATCTGTATTGCCATCACACTCCTGTCCTTCCTACCCCGGGAGTGGGGGGTAAGCAGTTTAGTTTTGTTCAGGAGAATAGTAAATCAAAAAAGTCCGTGGAGCTTCTGTTAGGAGTCTCAACACAGAAAACAGCCAGATATCCCTCCGGGAAGGACCCATCCACAGACAGCTGTTTCGGGGTATTGCCTCTCATCAGTGTGGAGTAGGATTCTGGCCAGGTGGGAGCAATGCCTAGTAGACCAACAAAACAAAACAATCACTGATCTCAGGGAGACCAGCCAGAGAAAACACTGCCGGCAGCCAGCAAGGGCGCTCAACACCGTGAAATCCTAGGTCCATTGCCCCCTGGGAAATATGCAAATCAAAAAAGTCCGTGGAGCCTCTGTTAGGAGTCTCAACACAGAAAACAGGAGAATAGTAAGGCATGGAACTATGGCGTCTCCTCCATCAGGGGTAATCTGGAGGTTAGGGGTAGCCTAGGGTCCCCTGTCCCTGACTACCCTACAGTTACACTGTGAAAGAATTCTGGCAAAAACACATTAATGAATCCAGCAAAATTAGTCTCTGAGAACGTCAAGCACAGATTTTGATTTAGTCTGCAAAAGTGAAGACAGAAGGTATTTCCAAAGGCACTTACTGTCTGTGAGATGGGAAAGTCACTCACGGGTATGCTAGGAAGTACTTTGCCTACCATGTTTAAAATACTGAAGTTAGACTAATGTGGAAAAGAAGATAAAGAAACCTTAAAAAGTGAGAAGTGAAAGGTACTCTCTAAAGTGAAGCTCAATTACTCCTAGGATCTCCAAAAATGTTGCAGCCCCTTTTATCATGGGGTCCAACATTTACCTAATGTATAAGCTGTCGTGGGATTAGAGAAGGAGACATTGGAATAATAATATATAAGGTTTTAGTATAATGGATCTTCACGGGCTGCATTGTGCCTTGTGCACACGGCAGGTGGACGTTGTCTGTAAATTCCTGGTCTTGAGACTTGTTTGTGAGGAATGCGGGAACTGTGCACATCACCAGACGCAGCCTTCTCTCGCACCTAAAGCCAGCTTTACATGATTAGAGGCTAATACATCGCTTGATGGTCACGGGACTCAGCCAAGGGATTAGGAGAAAAACAAAAACTTTAGAGAAAGCTATAGAAGCCACAGACAGAGAGAGTCGTATTACAGGACCACCAAGATTAGGTCACATTGGGGGGACAGCCAGGATCAGGTCACACAGCAGGGCCTAACAAGATAACTACGAAACCAGACCACCACGACTGGCCTCAGACTGTCCTTTATACCTACAGGTCAAGTCCAAGGCTCAAGAGCTTTTCATTGTGACTTAATGCTCCATTTTATACAAACATGTGCTGCTATATTACAACAGCCAAGGACATAGACACCCCAGAGGCATCACATGGAGCACCCCTTGCATTTATTAAAAACTAGGGGGCCAATGCAGGACTCAAGTTTGAGCAAAAATCAGCCATATGTGAAAAGACCCTAAAAGGTGTCAATTATTTTTATTTCTTCCCATTGGTTATATGGCACCAATATATTCTCCACAGAGACCATTCTGTAGGGTTTACAATCTAAGTTAGTTGATACACACGGCACTTCTGAGTGGTGCTGAAGTAGGGTCCAAAACCGTCTGAAGTAGATGTAGAAACTTGGCACTCAAGATCAATATGAATAGGGGTTTTATTCTGAGGTGCCACATAGACAGAGGTGGACACCGCATTGTACCCAGCTATGCCGTTCGCCATGCTACTACAGTGCCTACAAGTAGTATTCAACCCCCTGCAGATTTAGCAGGTTTACACATTCGGAATTAACTTGGCATTGTGACATTTGGACTGTAGATCAGCCTGGAAGTGTGAAATGCACTGCAGTAAAAAAGAATGTTATTTCTTTTTTTATTTTTTTTTTTTAAATTGTGAAAAGTTTATTCAGAGGGTCATTTATTATTCAACCCCTCAAACCACAAGAATTCTGTTTGGTTCCCCTAAAGTATTAAGAAGTATTTCAGGCACAAAGAACAATGAGCTTCACATGTTTGGATTAATTATCTCTTTTTCCAGCCTTTTCTGACTAATTAAAACCCTCCCCAAACTTGTGAACAGCACTCATACTTGGTCAACATGGGAAAGACAAAGGAGCATTCCAAGGCCATCAGAGACAAGATCGTGGAGGGTCACAAGGCTGGCAAGGGGTACAAAACCCTTTCCAAGGAGTTGGGCCTACCTGTCTCCACTGTTAGGAGCATCATCCGGAAGTGGAAGGCTTATGGAACTACTGTTAGCCTTCCACAGCCTGGACAGCCTTTGAAAGTTCTACCCGTGCCGAGGCCAGGCTTGTCCGAAGAGTCAAGGCTAACCCAAGGACAACAAGGAAGGAGCTCCGGGAAGATCTCATGGCAGTGGGGACATTGGTTTCAGTCAATACCATAAGTAACGTACTCCACCGCAATGGTCTCCGATCCAGACGAGCCCGTAAGGTACCTTTACTTTCAAAGCGTCATGTCAAGGCTCGTCTACAGATTGCTCATGATCACTTGGAGGACTCTGAAAAAGACTGGTTCAAGGTTCTCTGGTCTGATGAGACCAAGATCGAGATCTTTGGTGCCAACCACACACGTGACGTTTGGAGACTGGATGGCACTGCATACGACCCCAAGAATACCATCCCTACAGTCAAGCATGGTGGTGGCAGCATCATGCTGTGGGGCTGTTTCTCAGCCAAGGGGCCTGGCCATCTGGTCCGCATCCATGGGAAGATGGATAGCACGGCCTACCTGGAGATTTTGGCCAAGAACCTCCGCTCCTCCATCAAGGATCTTAAGATGGGTCGTCATTTCATCTTCCAACAAGACAACGACCCAAAGCACACAGCCAAGAAAACCAAGGCCTGGTTCAAGAGGGAAAAAATCAAGGTGTTGCAGTGGCCTAGTCAGTCTCCTGACCTTAACCCAATTGAAAACTTGTGAAAGTAGCTCAAGATTAAAGTCCACATGAGACACCCAAAGAACCTAGATAACTTGGAGAAGATCTGCATGGAGGAGTGGGCCAAGATAACTCCAGAGATCTGTGCCGGCCTGATCAGGTCTTATAAAAGACGATTATTAGCTGTAATTGCAAACAAGGGTTATTCCACAAAATATTAAACCTAGGGGTTGAATAATAATTGACCCACACTTTTATGTTGAAAATTTATTAAAATTTAACTGAGCAACATAACTTGTTGGTTTGTAAGATTTATGCATCTGTTAATAAATCCTGCTCTTGTTTGAAGTTTGCAGGCTCTAACTTATTTGCATCTTATCAAACCTGCTAAATCTGCAGGGGGTTGAATACTACTTGTAGGCACTGTATATTTTCTGAGGACCCTTTGATGAAGGTCTTTTGACCGAAACGTCTGTGCTTGTGCTGGTCCTACACGTTCTTCACAATAAAAAACACTATTCACATTGATATTGAGTGCCAAGTTTCTACATCTACAATTTAAGTTAGTTTATGAACAATTTCATAAGTAGCCAATGTTTTCAGGGGTTTAGGAGGAAATCTGAAAACATGGGGAAACCCAGGAGGCAACACAAGGAGGACATACAAACATCATGCACTTATAGCTCTTAGTTAAAGATCTATGTAACTTTTTCCCCAAAGTGTGAGGGACTGGCAACCACCTTATGGGAGGTTTTGTCTGGATCAGTGCAGTAGGATCATAGGTTGGACTTGACAGACTGGTCTTTTTAGCCTTACAAACTATTCAACTCTATCCTGCATGTGATGAATACACAGGTGTATGGTTCATCACAGTACAGCCTAGTCACAAGCCAAGCACCTGTGTGCCCATGACCAGGATAAATATTAATTCCCTGCAAGAAAATAAATCAGATTTCTACTAAATAACTACATTTCTTGTAATTTGTAAAGAACTGATGCCCAAAGAATTTTGTAAAATGTCATAATTATTAATTTTTAAGCAATATTTTTGAAATCAGGAATACCCCTTTAAGTATCATAAATGGTTATTCTTTACAGTCTTAGTGATACTATAAGTATGTGCATATGTTGAGTACTTACAACAGATTTTTCTGGTGCTAAAACAAGAGTGTTGGCAGCAAAAATGCTACATAAAATATAGGGTTTAAGAAAAAAAAGCTATTCTTGAGGAGACTGACACACCAATCCAGCATGCCAGTAGTGAGGAGACTTAAATATAGGCTTTTCTGTTGCTTTTTTGAATGTGTATGTGATTTTTTTTTCCCCTTTCATTTGAATGAGTGAAAAACTTTGCAAAACCGCTGATCGAATTGTCATGCTGCAAATCAGAAAAAAAAAAGCCACCGAGGTCCCACGATGATGAGCTTTTGAAATTGCACCTATTATGTAAATTAGGTTGTGTTTTTGATATTGCAAATTTTATCGCTTTATGTTTTGGGTTGGTTTTTTTTATACGTCCTAATATTTGTCTTCGAAAAAACTTTATTGATTAAGTCATTTGCGGATTACGTGCGTTTAGGCTGCGTTTCCGCACATGTATTTTTTACCTGAAGATGTTTCATATCTAATGCAGTTCTAGGGGAAAAATGTGAACGTAAAACTCAGCGTATCCGCAAAAAAATTGACATTGCGGATTTGAAACATGCACCGCAGGTCAGTTATCCCAGAGATAAAAAAAAAAAGCACAGGGTCAGTAGATTTCTCGAAATCCCACTCATATTACTGGAACTGTAGACAATGCGTTTCTGGGCAGCATCAAAAAACAACCAAAAACTCATCATCTGCACACAGCCTGAAGGTTCAAATTTATATTTCCTCGGCAAAAACGCGTGGTGTGAACAAGCCTTTAAAGTTAGATATTCTGATTATTACAAAGAAGCAAAACCACCCATATACATTGACGAGGTGAAGGTAATCGGACGGTACCCCATGTCTGGCAGCAGGGGAAGGACCGTAGGGGAGTTAGTCGGCCATGTCTGCCAGGTCTCTACCCATCATCTGTTTTCATGAGGACGCCCTGGTCTGCTTCTCTTAACTGTCAGCCTTTCATTCCATGTACACAATCTTTCAGAGCTCTTTACGGGCTGCCAGCTATTTACAGGATTAGTAAAAACAAACCTTTTTACTAACCCATCCAGCATATTATTGGAATGAGACATGGCATCTGGTAGTCCTCACCAAGCTTGCAATTATGCCAGATGTGCAGACGTGGTCATCAAGGCTCATAAATATCCCCAAATTGCAATATTTTATTCATTTTTATTAATTCTCCGTAGAAGACCCTCTTTGTGTTCTGCGCAGTCTTTCTACGGCCATATATAACAGCAGGTAGACAAGATAGTACCATGAAGACTGTCACCTGTGCCCTCCAAGCCATGGCATTCCCTTATCTCTTAATCATGAGTAATCCCCATGCAGTCACCCCTTAGACGCAACTCATCCCACCCTGGAACCCCTTAACAAGAAGCAGATGTGTGAATGCGAGAGGGAGCAGGGTCAAGCATTTTAATGAGCTGAGGAGTAGTGGTGAGAAGGAGGCTCCTGCCTCTCCTGACAAGGATTTTTAGGATTCTTTTGTTCCCAAGGAGTGAGACATCAGACAAGAAGTAGACTTCTAACAGAAATGAGACATCCGATAGGAATGAAAGTTACAATAAAAGATAATAGAAAATCAAGGGGTGTCTCTTAGACCATGAGTCCAGAAGCCAATACCACCGAAACGCATCATTCAGGCTAAATCAACTTTTTATGTAAATTTCATATGTGAGGGCTTGATTAATGGCTCATGATGACTTATTGCAGATAAGGTGTACGGTATTTGCAAATGTCCTAACCTTTAATGCTATTGCTCCACAGCACCACGCCTCATGGTAAAATCTCAGCATTATCACAACTCACAGTACAACTGGATCAGAGATTTTGCCATAACCGGATGGTCACTTCTTTACAACGTGAAGCTGAGGAGCAAGTGGTGGCAATGCCATGGTTCTACCACTGTGGAGCTTCAGCCTGAAGACCAACTATTTTGTATTTTCGTTTCCAATTGCGTCCTTCCAAGCAATCCTAGTATTTCGCCATTGTAAATACACATTTACTTCAGTAATTTATAATCAAATGATTATGATACCATATACTGTAAATTCAATGCTATCCTACTGCATGTCTCAGAAGGAAATGATGGTTCCTGATATCAGCAAGAATCTTACTTATGTAACCAATATCCCATTGAGAGACGTAAGAAGAGAAGCTGGTAGACACATTATCGCAAGCATGTAAACCGCATATGGGTTACCACATGACAACTGCTCAAACTGGAAAGCAAAGCCAAATCCTGACAGTTTTTATATTACTCACTGTTAGTGTGCCGCCCCCATGCATGCAGCCGGCGCTGCTCGGGTCCGGGGCCTGCTGGGGTGGTGGCTCGAGGGTCTCCGGACCCGGGGGTCTCACGGACACGCCGAATAAATGGGAAGACGTAGATGTACGGGCTAGGCCGTATAAAGTTCGTGACGCCACTCACGGTGTGTGGTGAGCTGGGACAACACCGCTGGAGAGATGTAGTGGCAGCCGGATGTTAACGCCTTCGTGGGTAGGGATGGTTGCCCCGGGGCCCAGTGTCTAGTGCAGGGTATAGCGACGGCAAAGGGATGCTTGTTTACCCTCAGTCAATAAATCACATGAGTCTCTGGTAAACCAAGGTGCTGGTGGCCGGTGCTGCGGCCGGTTGCATTTGGGTCCCCTACCCAGGCTGGTGGTCTCTATCCTTTTCCTCTGCACTGACTTTTGTGTAAATGGACTTCCTAGTCTGGAACTCAGGAGTCCGCTCCCGGCTGAATGTGGCCTAAGGAGCCGTGTCCGCAGACGCTGGCCCGTGGGAACTATGGGCCCTGGCGGTAACCTCTTATCTCTATCGGTGGGCTGTTGTCTTCTATGAGGGACTTTGGGTGGTAGTCCTAGCCTCAATCGGTTAATTAACCAGGCCGCTTGTTTCCGGTTCTGGCTTCAGGGTCCGAGTACCCCCCTTTGTGCTCCGGTTTCCGGGTCGGTTCCCCGGGTCGGTACCGGCGGACTACAACCCTCTCCCGGTCCACCTCGGTTCTGCCGAGCCTTCTTCCCGTCTCCTGCTGACAGAGACCACTGTCTGCCTCCTAGCCAAGGTACCAGGGCTACTACCCTGGCACCGTTCAACTTGAACTTTTCCTGCTGGAGCTACACTTAGCTCCAGCCCACAATCCTCTCCAAACTGAACTCCAAACTAAAACTAAAGCTGAACTGCTTGTTTTCCCGCCCCGGGCTGTCTAGACCCCTGGGTGGGCGTGTCCCAACCGCCTGGTCCCACCCACTGGTATGTCTATCTTTCCCTAAGGGGGGGTGACTAGGGTTTCATGTCGGCTGTGTGTTTCTTAAGTGAGGGAAGGTGTTATGTGGGGGCCTATCTGTGACTACCTGGTTTTGCCAGGGCGTCACATTAGGATTTTGTATGATGCAGTAGCTGCCGAACTTGCTGCATATCCCAGAAAATCTTCTTAAAGGAGGTGGTCCACTACAATGCATAGTGGCCACATCAATTTAAAGCTGAGAAAGAGGTTTTTGGTTTCTGTTGCGAATTATGTCTGTGAGCGCCGCTATCGCTGTCTGCTCAACCCCATCACGTGACCTGGGCTGCAATGACATCTGATGTCCGGTGATTTCGTGTCAACTTCTGGAATTCGAAGTTGACTCAGCATCACTGCGGCTGGACCCGGTTTCTGAGTGACTGGGCTTTGGGCGGAGTGTCATCGCACGTCACAGCCCATCATTTCTCGCTCGCTCTTCTTCACTGCTTTCATTAACAGAGCACTGCAAGTACGCGCAATTTTGAGCGGTGACGTGAGAGTAAACTCCGCCAACACAGCCCAATCACTCAGGGAGACGGGGTCCTGCCTCGGTGATGTCAGGTCAACTTCCAATTCCAGAACTTGACGTGACATCACCGGACATTAGAGGCTGCTGCAGCCAGGGTCACGTGATGGGGACTGAGCGGACAGCGATAGCGCCGCTCATATGCAGAATTAGCAAACAGAAGGTATTTGAAAAAAAAGCCTTCTTTTTCAGCTTGAAATCGATGTGGCCAGTATGAGCATAAGGTTTCTTTTTCAGGCGGATTTCATCCAGAACCCACCTAAAAAAAACACTCAAACTATGACCATATGCACAGCAATGTGAAAACAACCTGCTTGTGCACGTGTCCAGTCTTTTTTAACTTCTTTTAACCGCTTCAGGCTTTGAAAGCTGAAAAGCAGCAAAATGAAGTGACCATCCATTCTTCTGGCGCCTTCCCCTTGGAAGCAGTCACTATTGTATATATAAGATTGAAAAGAAACTTGCCACAAAAATGACAAAGATGTTCCAGGAAAAACACAACCGATGTTTTCCTGAAACATCTTCCATTTCAAAAAGTGTGTGGGTACACCTGCATCTATGGAACACCATATATGCATACTCTTAGGGCGGCTTTGCACACTACGACATCGTAGGTGCGATGTCGGTGGGGTCAAATCGAAAGTGACGCACATCCGGCGTCACTTGCGATGTTGTAGTGTGTAAATCCTAGATGATACGATGAACGAGCGCAAAAGCATCGTTAGCATATCATCGGTGCAGGCTCCGACATTTCCATAATGCCGGTGCTGCAACAGGTACGATGTAGTTCCTCGTTCCTGCGGCAGCACACATCGCTGTGTGTGAAGCCGCAGGAGCGAGGAACATCTCCTTACCTGCCGCCAGCGGCTATACGGAAGGAAGGAGATGGGCGGGATGTTTACATCCTGCTCATCTCCACCCCTCCGCCGCCATTGGCCGCCTGCCGTGTGACGTTGCTGTGACGCCGCACGACCCGCCCCCTTAGGAAGGAGGTGGGTCGCCGGCCAGAGAGACGGTCGCAGGGCAAGTGAGTGCATGTGAAGCTGGCGTAGCGATAATTATTGCTACGCCAGCTATCACAAGATATCGTACCTGTGACAGGGGCGGGGACTATCGCGTGCGACATCGCAGCATCGGCTTGCGATGTCGCAACGTGCAAAGCCCGCCTTATGGTACCCGATCAATCAATTTGCCCCAACCTCCCCATATACAACCATGCATGTGTGTGAGCTTATTGGGGAGAAGGGAGTAAGCCATTGCTAGATGCCTCTGGCAGTGGCTTATATCACCTGGGGAAGAAATGACTGGATGTTGAAATTCAACATGCCTGATCCTCATTTTCCCAAACATCATCTGTCAGGATAGCATTAGGAAGCCCCCTTGCCCATTAGGTAGCCATCCAGTCCCGCTGAAACCATAGGTTTGATGATTTAAGGGGCATTAATGTGATGTAAATATTATTAGTGTTAACTATCCATTTCCAAACAACAATAGATTCCCTATATTAAGGTGCTTACATCACTTATATGCAGCATTTATTGTAAGATCTGATTTCACTTTTATCAATTGCCCATTTGATAAATTTTTGATTTATGTATTGTGCTTCCCTAAAATCCCTAAAGGATCATAATTCCCTAAAATGCTTGTGTGCTCATTACTTGAATTGAGCAGATCGGACATTCGGATGAGCTCCACTCGAGTAACAAGTATAATGGAAGTCAATGGGAAACTCAAGCACTTTCCAACAGACCCACCCAGGAGGTCTGGGAGGGCAGTAAAATTGTGAAATGGATGGAAACTACACTCCAATTGAATGAGAACAGCATGGGGAAGATGCCTGGATGCATCTTTGACACCCAGGTCCCTGCCGGGAACAATGTTGTAAATGTTTGAACATAGCTTTAATAGCCGGCCATCTCTCACCGTATTTCACTGTATTTATTTAAAGGAGTTATTGCAATACACCCTGGAAGACACATAGAGGATGTCCTCAGAATAATTTTTTTCACTATTTGAAAAAGAGTGTGACTCCTACACTGGTAAAGCCTATGCACTAAGTGCAAGTGTTTAGTGTTTGGGCCTGTGTTTGGTGGCTGCGTATTTCTGTTTGCATTCTAAGGCCAGGGGTAGGGACAGATGAACGCTGCCCTGGGACAAGGATATATACATTGTTGCTGATGGTGGTTGCGAATGAGCAATGACAGGTGCAGGGTCAGAGGCATCCACACTTGCGTCCTGGACGGGGATTGGCAAGGATGTAGCACAGGGGAAAGAGGCTGTGGAGTCACACACAGATGCTTATTGTGGACCCAGGCATTCGGCCCACCTAGTCAGGTGCTTTGATGACATGTGCCCGAGAATGCTAGCGGTGGTCAAGCTGGTAGTGGTCAGGCCCCTGCTGATCTTGGTACTATACAGGTTGCAAAGGACCATTCTTCTATTGTCCCTAATTTCTTTAAAAAAGCGGCAGACTAAAGAACACCTAACCCTTCACCTGGGAACTTACCATGTGTGTACTATGGTGAACAGTATAACGCCTACTCCCTCTGGCCACCTCACTGCCTCCTCCTGTCAGTTGTGGGGCTGCATATTCCTCCCCCTCTGCACTGCTATCCTAGCTCTACACGCCACCTTCCCAGGTTCGGTCAGTGACTTCATCGTCCACCACCTCGTCTTCCATTTCCGCACCTTGGTCCTTCTCCTCCTGACTGTTTGACTTAACAACACGACTTGTTGGCAACTGTGTCTCATCCTCATCCACTTCTTGAGACAGTAATTGCTGTTCCCCATCATCGTCTTCTTAGGACTGTGGCTGCTCAAATATTTCTGCATCAATGCACACGATCTGTTCCCATCAGGGCTCATTCTAAATTCCTCATCAGTATGTCTTTGGAGTGTGGGAGGAAAGCAGGGGAAATTTATGTAAACACAGGGAGAACATACAAACTCCTTGCAAATGTTGACTTTGGTAATATATGAATCCAGGACCCCAGCGCTACAAAGCAACACCACTGAGCCACCATACACTGCTAACCACTGAGCCATGATCATTAATATTTATAACTATTAGAATGTCATTTTTTAAGAACAAAGTCTTTAATGCATTTATTAAGACAAATCAACAGCTTTCTGCACCGTCTGGAGAACAGTACAGTCGGTCCCGGGTCCTTGGCCATGGGGTTGCCTGAGTGTTGCTGGCTGGCACAGTGTTCCCATGGATATGTTCAGCACATTATGACATTCTTATGTGTCGCTTAAAAATGCTACATCTGCACATTCCAGCGTCGCTCTGTCCCCCAAACCCACCCCCAACCCCTTCTCTAATCTCATCCCTTACTCCCCCTTCACTTAATGTGTTTATGTAACGCTCAGTGCCCATTGGCTCAGACACTTTAGACCAGAAATTTTAAGACGGTACAGAGAGATTTTTATCCAAACACTTGGTAAGCCCCTAGCCTAGGGGGATCAGAGCAGCGAAGGCAAGGATTCCCTGATGCGGATTATCCCCAAATAGACCAAACTATTCATTCTCTGCACTGTCATTCTGTGGAGGGGCAGCACATGTCCTACTGTCACCCTGCAGCCAGGACATGGACAGAGAACACCAACACTCAATATAGGAGACATTATGGAACCTGATAGATTGAATAGTATATAGCAAATTTATGTGTTACACCACTCTGACCCCCCCCCATGAAAATCACACACCATAAGCACTGGGCCTAATTTACAACAAATTATAATCAATTTATGACAAATCTAGTTTTACGTTTGATAAATTATCTTTATGAAAAGTACAGGATCCTGATTGCTCTACTCTTTCAATTTTCATAGACTAATGTATGGAGGAGGAGGAAAGGGCTAAAAATCTGTGCTGCCGTCAATGGACTCAAGACCAGGTTAAAGATGTTTTTTGGCTACGCGTTTCAGAGCCACATCTCCTTCCTCAGGACTACTCACATTCGTGTAGACTAGTGTGTCGCCCTGGGCAAGCCAGGGGTCACAGGTCACAACACCACCACACCCCACACTCCAGGTAGGCACATCACAGCTAACCACAAATCCTTGTTGCCTTTCTCCAGGAGTCTGATGATGCACACCAGGGGGTGGGCCAGGCGGTTGGCTCCGCCCACCGAGGAGCTCACAACTCTGGAGGCAGGAAGTCCCAGGCAGTCGAGCCCAGGCAGGGCAAGAGTGAAGCAGTCTAGTCATGGAGGAGGAAGTGGAAGGAGTGGAGGAGTAGTCTAGACAGGGCTAAAGTAAACAACTAAGTGAAAGTGAAGGAAGGAAAGTAGTAAAGGAGGAAAGCAAGTAAAGTAACAGAAGAGAAAGACAGCCTGAAGGGTCCAGCTTTGCGAGGGCCAGAACAGCAAGGTCAGCAACGGCGGTGACTGTCTGGAGGGGGACCGTTTGGAAGTTCCTGGAAGGACCCCGTTGGCTGTGTGCCCGGTGGTCTGGAGCAGTGTTCCGAAGGACAGTCAGCACCAGGGCAGGGGCCTCTCGGACCCCGGCAAGGCTAGGAGTCGCCAGATTTGCCAAATCCGTCAGTGACGGGGACGCAGATCCCCCAACAACCAAGTCCCGAGTGAAGGCAACAGCCCGACCATTACCGGGGAGACACCGCCACCGCCAGGGCACCAGTTTCCCCAGGGCCAGCGCCTGCGGGCAAAGTGTAGAGCTCCTCCGGCCCAGATTGCAGCCGGGGAGCGGGTAACCGGAGGGAATCCACCGCTACCATCAGTCAACATAGGTGCAAGGAAGAGAGACATCACCGTCACCTACCGGGAGTGCAGGTGCAGCCGTCTGTGGGACCGTCCTACCAGCCGTTGGTTTACCGTACAAACTGTGTCCGTGTGTCAGGCTGAGTGAGTACCACAGTGCCGCAAGGCACAGCGCTGCCCCCGCGTCCCTGCGCCCTCCAGGCCCTACACTTCACATCTCATCACCGGGCCCCGGGATCACCAACCCCTACCCACGGAGGGGCAACACAACACCTGGCTGCTCCGCATCACCATCCCCGGGACCCCCACACTGAGCAGCGGTGGTGCAATCACCACAACCGTGGGTGGCGTCACGAACTATAACAATCCCCAACCACAAACACCCCCTTTCACTCACGGGCGAGGAGTGTCGCTCGAGAAACCCCGGGATCCGGCCCACAGCTCGAGCCACCAGGAGCAGCTGCCGGACCCGAGCAGAAGGGGTGAGCGCGGTGTGCTGACACCCTCCTCCCCGCCCGCGACAACTTGGCGTCACGAACAGGATCTTACCGCTCTGCCGTCAGGTAGAGGTGCGCCTTGTTACCGCCGGAGGCATCCGGCAGAAAAATTTCAGAAGCCGCCATCTTTGGCGCGAGGGGTTCCCGCTCGGGCGTCTTCTCGAGCAGTAGAGGCGCGAAGGCCAAAACCCCGCCCCGAGAGAGGAGGGGCCGGAAAGAGCTAAGGGGGACGCGATGGCGGCTGGCTGCATGTAACAACGCAGCTAAAAAGACGGGGACACGAATGGAGAAATGGCAGCGTCTTCGAATTGGAGTGCGGGAATGCCCGCCACCGGAGTACCCAAGCTCTGGGGGAAACGAGGCGGAGTAGCTTTTGAAGACTGCGGCCCGGGTGAGCTCCCCGCCGGGACCGCTGCGTGGCTGGAGCGGGAGCTGGGCCGATTCTGCGTGAAGGTGAGGGCACAGAGCCTGCAGCAGTTGATGGATTGGAAGGCAGAGATGCGAAGGATGGTTGCCGTAGTGGGGGCCCGTGAGCAAGGGGCCGCTGCGGCCGTGCCGCGTCGCGATCAGTCCACCCAAACCCCAGAACCGGCCCTGATTGAGTGGGAGACCGACATCAGCACCGCGGCTGGAGGTCCGAAGGGGATGTCGTTGATGGAGGAAGAGGTCCCAAGTATGCCGCCTCCGCCGCCATTCCTAACGGCTGTCAGCGGTGCGGGGTTGAACTGCCAGTGGGAGGAAAATCCCATGTACCGCTCGGTCGCGGAGTGGGCCGACACCATGCGGTGGTAGCCGCCTCCAGGGCAGCGGATGCCCGCTGCACCGTCCCCGTTGGGACCATCACTGAAGTTGCTGTTTGTTTGAAAAAGTTTAGAAAGTTTTGAAAAATGATGATAAGTGAAATTACCGAAGAAGTCACCTGATTTGTTTGTTGATTTGCCTTGTGATTGAACCGGCAGGAGCTGGCACCGTTGTCCCCGTGGGGACCGTTTAAAGTTTTGCATGGGAACAATCCATGGACAAGCCCGTGAACTTGCAGGGCACCACAAACGTTAAGTGGCTTGTAAATATGTTGGGTACCGTTACCGTTTCCGCAATGCCGCCTCCGGAGAGGCAGGTTGGAGGGAGGGCCCTGAGCAGAGCAGGCCAGGGCCCAGCCACCAAAGGAACCGGTGGCCACCCTCTGGAGAGGAAGGACAGATCCCGCTCGGGTGACTTGTGCTGGACTGTGGGTCAAGGGGTGCTGCCTGGGTTTTAGGGGCAGCATCAGGGCCAGGTTGCTTGGGTGGGAGAGAGCGGAAACCGTGACCGTATACCGTTGCAACGTTTAAGTAAATGTGCCTCCCGTCTTGGGAAGAGTTTTGATTAAAAATGTTATTTATGTTTTGCTTAACCCTGTTACCCCCTTTTACAGAAAAATAAAACCGGTGTAGGACGGCAGCCCGCGGACGGTCTGCATTTTGCTAAGGGGGAATGTGTCGCCCTGGGCAAGCCAGGGGTCACAGGTCACAACACCACCACACCCCACACTCCAGGTAGGCACATCACAGCTAACCACAAATCCTTGTTGCCTTTCTCCAGGAGTCTGATGATGCACACCAGGGGGTGGGCCAGGCGGTTGGCTCCGCCCACCGAGGAGCTCACAACTCTGGAGGCAGGAAGTCCCAGGCAGTCGAGCCCAGGCAGGGCAATAGTGAAGCAGTCTAGTCAGGGAGGAGGAAGTGGAAGGAGTGGAGGAGTAGTCTAGACAGGGCTAAAGTAAACAACTAAGTGAAAGTGAAGGAAGGAAAGTAGTAAAGGAGGAAAGCAAGTAAAGTAACAGAAGAGAAAGACAGCCTGAAGGGTCCAGCTTTGCGAGGGCCAGAACAGCAAGGTCAGCAACGGCGGTGACTGTCTGGAGGGGGACCGTTTGGAAGTTCCTGGAAGGACCCCGTTGGCTGTGTGCCCGGTGGTCTGGAGCAGTGTTCCAAAGGACAGTCAGCACCAGGGCAGGGGCCTCTCGGACCCCGGCAAGGCTAGGAGTCGCCAGATTTGCCAAATCCGTCAGTGACGGGGACGCAGATCCCCCAACAACCAAGTCCCGAGTGAAGGCAACAGCCCGACCATTACCGGGGGGACACCGCCACCGCCAGGGCACCAGTTTCCCCAGGGCCAGCGCCTGCGGGCAAAGTGTAGAGCTCCTCCGGCCCAGATTGCAGCCGGGGAGCGGGTAACCGGAGGGAATCCACCGCTACCATCAGTCAACATAGGTGCAAGGAAGAGAGACATCACCGTCACCTACCGGGAGTGCAGGTGCAGCCGTCTGTGGGACCGTCCTACCAGCCGTTGGTTTACCGTACAAACTGTGTCCGTGTGTCAGGCTGACTGAGTACCACAGTGCCGCAAGGCACAGCGCTGCCCCCGCGTCCCTGCGCCCTCCAGGCCCTACACTTCACATCTCATCACCGGGCCCCGGGATCACCAACCCCTACCCACGGAGGGGCAACACAACACCTGGCTGCTCCGCATCACCATCCCCGGGGCCCCCATACTGAGCAGCGGTGGTGCAATCACCACAACCGTGGGTGGCGTCACGAACCATAACAATCCCCACACCCAACAAACCCCCCTTTCACTCACGGGCGAGGAGTGTCGCTCGAGAAACCCCGGGATCCAGCCCACAGCTCGAGCCACCACTGAGCAGCTGCCGGACCCGAGCAGAAGGGGTGAGCGCGGTGTGCTGACACCCTCCTCCCCGCCCGCGACACTAGCAGCAACAACTATGTCTACTATACAATATATACTTCTCAGAAAAATCACTACTTCCATTACTCATTACTGGCCACAGCAGAGATGTCAGTACGGATCACATGTATCCACTGTGATTGCCAAATGTTTACTGCGGTCACTTGTTTAAGACATCTCATCAAGGGGCCAAAGGTAATGAAACCCCAAAACATCATTCTGAAAACTAAAAGGTAAATAATATAGTTGCAGTTAAAGAGTTTTTTTGTACTTAAGCTAAATTTCTTCACTCTATTGTATCCTAACATTATGTAATGTGCACACTGTCAAGATTCTGTTCTGCTGTCTGCTCAAGCTGGTGGTTACAAAACCACAAGTATCCATTTTGCATAGTTCTGATCATGTGCCGACTAGCAACTTTTCCTGCTTCTCTTAGGTGAAGTTCACATGTCCTGTAATCATCAGGTAGAACAGATCCTACAGAGATCCATTGGCAAGAAAACTGAGCAGACACAACTTTTTTGTCCATTTTTAAACAACTGATTTTAACTGGATCTGTTTTTTTGTTAAGACTGGAGTCTATGGAAAATGGATAAATTAGTTATCCATTTGTGTTTTTTCCTTCTTTCATTTGTAAAGGATAGGTTTTTTGCTTACTGGGTCAGTTTTAAATAGCAGATAAATAGCAATCCGTTAATGGATCTGTTTTCCATAGACTGCAATGTTTCTAAAACAGATCCTGCTAAAATTGATTCTTTCAAAAAGGGACAAAAAAGTTGTGTTTGCACAACTTTTTCGCCAACAAATTTCTGCTGGATCCGTTCTAAAGGCCCTGTCACACACAGAGATAAATCTGCGGCAGATCTGTGGTTGCAGGGAAATTGTGGACAATCAGTGCCAGGTTTGTGGCTGTGTACAAATGGAACAATATGTCCATGATTTCACTGCAACCACAGATCTGTCAAAGATTTATCTGTGTGTGTGACGGGGCTTTAACGTATGATTACTAGACATGTGAACTTCGCCTAAGAAAAGCAGGAAAGGTTACCATTAGCTCGAGCAGACAAAAGAACAGATTCTTGACTGTGTGCACATTACACAACACCAGGATTCAGCAGACTATAGAACTTTAGCTGAAGTACAGAAAAACTCTAACTGTAATAGATTACCATATTTACTTTTAGTTCCTCTATTTTTATAATGATGTTTTAGGGTTTTATTATCTTTGGCCACTTGATGACATGTCGTTCTAAACAACCGAATACAAATTGCGAGACTGCCAGCTCGAGCAGACAACAGATTGCATTGCACAATGTCAGGATTCAGCATAGAGTCACTGTAAAAACGTAGTTGAATCCCAAAATACCCCATTACATTTTTTTCACATATCGTGAACTGAGAATTACTTCTACAACCCCTGGCAAAAATTATGGACTCACCTGGCTCTGAGGATGTTCATTCAGTTGTTTACTTTTGTTTAAAAAAAACAGATCACAGACATGGCACAAAATGTCATTTCAAATGTCAATTTTCTGGCTTTAAAGGAACACTAAAAAAAAATCATGAAAACATAATGTTCTAGCCAGTAACTGTTACTTTTCGAAATCAGATAGGGGGAAAAATTATGGAATCACTCAATTCTGAGGTAAAATTATGGAATCACGCTATAAATTTTCATTCCCAAAACTAACACCTGCATCAAATCAGATCTGCTCATTAGTCTGCATCTAAAAAGGAGTGATCACACCTTGAAGAGCTGTTGCACCCAGTGGACAAACATGAATCATGGCTCCAACACGAGAGATGTCAATTGAAACAAAGGAGAGGATTATCAAACTCTTAAAAGAGGGTAAATCATCACGCAATGTTGAAAAAGATGTTGGCTGTTCACAGTCAGCTGTGTCTAAAATCTGGACCAAATCCAAACAACATGGGAAGGTTGTTAAAGGCAAACATACTGGTAGACCAAGGAAGACATCAAAGCATCAAGACAGGAAACTTAAAGTAATATGTCTCCAAAACAGGAAATGCACAACAAAACAAATGAACGAATGGGAGGAAACTGGAGTCAATGTCTGTGACCGAACTGTAAGAAACCGCCTAAAGGAAATGGGATTTCCATACAGAAAAGCTAAACAAAAGCCATCATTAATACCTAAACAGAAAAAAACAAGGTTACAATGGACTAAGGAACAGCAATCATGGACTGTGGATGACTGGATGAAAGTCATATTTAGTGATAAATCGCAAATCTGCATTGGGCAAGGTGATGATGCTGGAACTTTTGTTTAGTGTCGTTCCAATGAGATTTATAAAGATGACCACCTGAAGAGAACATGTAAATTTCCACAGTCGATGATATGGGGCTGCATGTCAGGTAAAGGCACTGGGGAGATGGCGGTCATTACATCTTCTATAAATGCCCAAGTTTACATTGAAATTTTTGGACACTTTTTTTACGCCATCAATTGAAAGGATGTTTGTGGATGATAAAATTATTTATCAAGATGATAATGCATCCTGCCATAGAGCAAAAACTGTGAAAACATTCCTTGAAAGAAGACACCTAAGGTCAATGTCATGGCCTGCAAATAGTCCGGATCTCAATCCAGTTGAAAATCTTTGGTGGAAGTTGAAGAAAATGGTCTATGACAAGGCTCCAACCTGCAAAGCTGATCTGGCAGCAGCAAATCAGAGAAAGTTGGAGCCGGATTGATGAGGAGTACTGTTTATCATTCATTAAGTTCATGCCTCAGAGACTGTAAGCTGTTATAAAAGCCAGAGGTAGCGCAACAAAATACTAGTGATGTATTTTAGGGTTCTTTTGTTTGTTTGATTTTCATGATTCCATAATTTTTTCCCCTGTTTGGTCTTGAAAAGTAACCGTTACTGGCTGCACATTATGTTTTCATGATTTTTTTTAGTGTTTCTTAAAGCCAGAAAGTTGCCATTGGAAATGACTTTAGTTTTGTGCCATGTCTGTGATCTGCTTTTTTTTAAACAAAAGTAAACAACTAAATGAACATCCTCAGAGACAGGTGATTTCATAATTTTTGCCAGGGGTTGTAATAGGACTACCAACCTAATAAATATTGGGTGCTCAATAATGAATGACAATGTTGCGCACACTCTGCGGGATCCATACCGCTAAAACCCCATTTGACCAATGTTCCAGGTTTTTTGTAAACAGTTATATTCTTTCTGATAAACATACTCCTATAGGATATATTTCTTGGAGTCAAGGGCACATCTACCCGGCTCACACACGCTTAGCATTCCACCTTAATTAGCCTCTTTATTATCTGCTGGTAACAAAGACCAGTTGCTCCCAGACAAGAGATATACATACCTCAGACCGCCACCAATCACATAACCCCCACACCAGTCCTGCAAAAGACCCTGGCAGACAGAAACCCCCAGGGATAACTCCCCTCTCCAATCACTTCATTGAAGAAGGTTAATTGGAAAGAAAACAGGTTAGTGTAATATAACTGTCCATTACTGAGAAGTTCCTTAGAGAACTAGACTATTTCTATAAAATAATGCCGAGATTCCCAGCATTTGCTAAAGACGCTCTGTGAACACCCAAGAGATGCTTTTGTTTGGAAATGCAACTTGAGTGCACACATTGTTTTAGTGACATATCCTAATAGAGTTGAGTGAGTATCTAACTATTCGCTATTCGTACTCGCTATACTCATAACGAGTACGGTCTAATACTCGCGTATTCATCCCGAATAGCACGTGCCATGGAAGTCAATGGGGAAAACTCGCAATGTAACGAGTAACCCGAATTCCACACTATTTGCTACTCGCACAAATAGTAAAGCATTAGGGTTACTCATTATTTTGCGAGTATTTCCCATTGAGTTGCATTGCACACTCTATTCTGAATGAATACGCGAGTATTAGACAGTACTCGTTATGAGTATAGTGAGCACTAATAGTTAGATACTCGCTGAACTCTAATCCTAAAGCTAAAATGGCATTCCAGGTTAAAAAGCAAAAAAAAAAAAAAAAAAAAAAAAAAAAGGAAAACCAACAGATACTGGAAACCAATGAAGGTGATGGAAAACAGGGATGTGATTCACAAAGTAAGCATTTCAGAATTTGCCTTGATTGTGGATGAATCACTAGATTGTTCCTTAAAGAGGTGGTTCACTGCTCTGCAATAGTGGCCCCACTTCTGTAAGGCCTCTTTCACACGCACGTTTTTTATGGACGTGTCAAAGGTGCGTATTGTCCTCCGAGTGCCGTGTTTATGACACACGTGTGTTCTCCGTGATAACACAGAGAACGAAAACTTTCTGCTCACCTGTCCCTGGCGTCGCTGTCCGTGGTGCTGATCTTCGGTCTCCGGTCCTGCCAACTCCCCGCTGCTGCTGCTTCTGGCCCTCAGTGGAGTGAATATGCGATGAGCATAATGAGCAGGGGTCAGAAGCAAGTGACAGCAGCGGCAGAGACAGCAGTGCTGGAGAAGGTGTGTATAGAAATTCTTTTTATTTCACAGACACGTGTGTTTTCTCCGGTGCGTGTCACACGGATCACATCCGTGCGGTCTGTGTGCGGTCCGTGTGACACCCTTGATGCCGGAGAAAAACGGATATGTCTCCACACGTACACACGGTCCATGGCAAAACATGCACATGTGTGCAGACCCATTGATTTTAATAGGTCTACGTGTGCCCGTGTCTCCGGCACGTGAGGAAACGGACCAAACACGTACGGGAGACACGGACGTCTGAAGAAGGCCTAAAACTGATAGGGAAGCTTTTTTTTTAAATACCTTGCTCAGCCTATTCTGCCTCTGAGCTGTGCTATGGTGCTATTGCGGTCCACTCATCCCCATGAAGTGACCCTTCCTGGGCTCCATGACCTCTGAGATCCGGTGATCTTATGTCAACTTCAAGTTGACCTGACATCACCGCGGCCGGCCTCAGTCTTCCTGAGTGACTGGGCTGTGGCCGAAGTTTCACCGCTCATCACAGCCCATCATTCCTCCTGCTTGCGGCGCTCTGCAATGGAGGAGAGTGCGCGCAACATGCTGCTCTGTGACGCTGGACTGAGACGAGAGGCGAAACGCCACCAACAGTCCAATCACTCAGAAAGACTAGGACCGACTCGGTGATGTCAGGTCAACTGGAGTTTGATGTGACATCACCGGATCCCAAAGACCACAGAGCCCCGGGGGAGCGGGTGGGGGGGTGTCACTTCATGGGGGATGAGCGGACCGCAATAACACCGCTCAGAGGCAGAATTGGCTGAATAAGGTATTTGAAAAAAGCCTTATTATCAGTTTTACATGTATGTGGCCACTATTGCAGATCCCAAATCTAGGTTTCCTCTTGTGAAGTACGAACATGATGTCATACAAAAATAGTTGCCATTCTGGAAAAAAAAAAAAAAAAAAAAAAATAGACAGTCCAGCATATACCACCAAGGAGCCGTGGGCTGCATTATATCCATGGGTTTACATAGTAGAACAAGCATCCAAACAAAGCGCCAACAATTTTTTCATGTTGAACTGGACACACAATGTCATAGTGGCTTCATAGTGCGATAAAAAAGGTTTGTTTTTTAAAATTTCGCCTCTCTGTTGCAGAGATATTAGTAATGAAAGTACTGACACTTAATGAGTTAAAGGGAATCTGTCAGCAGGTTTTTGCTATGTAATCTGAAGAAAGCATGCTGTTAGGGGCACTTTGCACACTGCGACATCGCAGGTGCGATGTCGGTGGGGTCAAATTGAAAATGACGCACTTCCGGCATCGCATGCGACATCGCAGTGTGTAAAGGCTGGATGATACGATTAACGAGCGCAAAAGCGTCGTAATCGTATCATCGGTGCAGCGTCGGCGTAATCCATGATTACGCTGACGCGACGGTCCGATGTTGTTCCTCGCTCCTGCGGCATCACACATCGCTGTGTGTGAAGTCGCAGGAGCGAGGAACGTCTCCTACCGGCCTCACTGCGGCTTCCGTAGGATATGCGGAAGGAAGGAGGTGGGCAGGATGTTTACATCCTGCTCATCTCCGCCCCTCCGCTCTGATTGGCTGCCTGCCGTGTGACGTCGCAGTGACGCCGCACGACCCGCCCCCTTAACAAGGAGGCGGGTCGCCGGCCACAGGGACGTCGCACGGCAGGTGAGTGTGTGTGTGAAGCTGGCGTAGCGATAACTTTCGCTACGCCAGCTATCACCACATATCGCTGCTGCGACGGGGGCGGGCACTATCGCACTCGGCATCGCAGCATCGGGCTGCGATGTCGTAGTGTGCAAAGCCCGCCTAAGAGTTAAAACATATAATTCAGTAATGCCTCTCTTGTCAAGGTCTAGCTGTTTACTTGCAATGTTTGTTTTAGCACCAGGACGTTATCATTGCTCAGACAAAGCAGCAGTGAGCTCCAGTCCCGCACACCCCCTCTGGTGATTATCAGTTGCTCACTGTCTATAGACATTGTATACAGGAGCTTAGTGTGAGTGGGGGCAGCTTTTTTAGATCTGCTGGATTGCTAAATCTAAAAACTCTGTGTCAGAACACACTGCACCCAGTAATCTAATTGATACATAGTCAAACTATGCTTCCCTCAGATGAGGTAGTAAAATCCTGTTGACAAATTCCCCTTAACTTTTTTTTTTTAAAGTCCTAATAGAGGTTATTAGTTAGTTTTCACATAGAGTGAGTGCATCTTCTGCCTACACTGTGTGCAGAATTATTAGGCAAGTTGTATTTTAGAGGATTTTTTTATTATTGATCAACAACTATGTTCTCAATCAACCCAAAAGACTCAAATATCAAAGCTTAATTTTTTTGGAAGTTGGAGTGTTTTTTTTTTTAGATTTGGCTATCATAGGGGGATATCTGCTTGTGCCGGTAACTATTACTGTGCAGAATTATTATGCAACTTAATAAAAACCAAATATATTCCCATCTCACTTGTTTATTTTCACCAGGTAAACCAATATAACTGCACAAAATTTAGAAATAAACATTTCTGACATGCAAAAACAAAACCCCAAAAAATTAGTGACCAATATAGCCACCTTTCTTTATGATGACACTCAGCAGCCTACCATCCATAGATTCTGTCAGTTGGTTGATCTGTTTACAATCAACATTGCGTGCAGCAGCCACCACAGCCTCCAGACACTGTTCCGAGAGGTGCACTGTTTTCCCTCTCTGTAGATCTTACATTTTATGAGGGACCACAGGTTCTCTATGGGGTTCAGATCAGGTGAACAGGGGGGCCATGTCATTATTTTTCATCTTTTAAACCTTTACTGGCCAGCCACGCTGTGGAGTAGTTGGATGCATGTGATGGAGCATTGTCCTGCATGAAAATCATGTTTTTCTTGAACGATACCGACTTTTTCCTGTACCACTGCTTGAAGAAGTTGTCTTCCAGAAACTGGCAGTAGGTCTGGGAGTTGAGCTTTACTCCATCCTCAACCCGAAAAGGTCCCACAAGCTCATCTTTGATGATACCAGCCCATACCAGTACCCCACCTCCACCTTGCTGGCGTCTGAGTCAGAGTGGAGCTCTCTGCCCTTGACTGATCCAGCCTCTGGCCCATCCATCTGGCCCATCAAGAGTCACTCTCATTTCATCAGTCCATAAAACCTTTGAAAAATCAGTCTTAAGATATTTCTTGGTCCAGTCTTGAGGTTTTATCTTATGTTTCTTGTTCAGAGGTGGTGGTTTTTCAGCCTTCCTTACCTTGGCCATGTCCCTGAGTATGGCACACCTTGTGCTTTTTGACACTCCAGTAACGTTGCAGCTCTGAAATATGGCCAAACTGGTGGGAAATGGCATCTTGGCAGCTTCACGCTTGATTTTCCTCAATTCATAGGCAGTTATTTTGTGCCTTTTTTGCCCAACACGCTTCTTGTGACCCTGTTTGCTATTTGCCATGAAACGCTTAATTGTTTGGTGATCACGCTTTAAAAGTTTGGCAATTTCAAGACTGCTTCATCCCTCTGCAAGACATCTCACAATTTTGGACTTTTCAGAGCCCGTCAAATCTCTCTTCTGACCAATTTTGCCAAAGGAAAGGAAGTTGCCTAATAATGAAGTACCCCTTATATAGGGTGTTGATGTCATTACACCGCACCCCTCCTCATTACAGAGATGCACATCACCGGATTTACTTAATTGGTAGTTGGCTCTCAGCCTATACAGCTTGGAGTAGGACAACATGTATAAAAAGTATCATGTGATCAAAATACTCATTTGCCTAATAATTCTGCACACAGTGTATATCAGTTGCCTTATCGTGGGCAGTAACATCCTAGACTGGGTAGCCAACATCCACAAATTCCAGGACAGTCCATAAAAGCAGAACATTTTCTCGCCCTGCCCGTACAAAAAAAAAAAAAATAAGGCGTCAGTGATTTTTTTTTAAGCTGAAGAAAGTTTAACAGATTATTTTGACTATAAGTGTCATCATTTTACAGTTTACAGTGAATGCAGCTGATTTCTTCATGTCAGAAGTATTGGCTAAGGACATGTATCACTTATTATCATAATGATTTCTTGTTGTTTTCCAAGGTTTCCGTAAAAAAAAATATTGTCTGTCTTTGATGTTTTGATAAGCTATACAGTACAAATAAAAAGTAAAAGTTTGCAACCCTGATCCAAGAGTCGGATTACTTTCCCACCATAGGTTAGGCTTCTCAGTGTGTGAGATGGAAGGATACAGAGCTGATCTCCTGGTCTATCCTCCTGCATGATTAGAACGTGCTGGGTGCAGAGCACCCTTTAAATAAGGTCAATGTGAGAGGAGGCGCAGTGCAGCAGAGTTTAGCTGTGTCACATTACAAACTGTTTTGTTACAGTTTCTCCTCTTGTAACACTATCAGCTGTGCTGGACTACAATCTCCCCCTCCCTGCCTGTCCAGAAGAGAGAGCTCAACTTGTAATTTCAGGATGAACAAAGCCACTGAACCCAACCAGATAAGCTAATAATACACTACACACTACATGAAATTCCTATTTGTACCCACAGACTATAAATGGAATATAAATTTACCTTGATACATAATGCTGTGTAGCTACACCCACAAGTTGCATGACTGAAAGCCGATGGCACCCAGGAGAAAAAGTTCATTTTCTCCCTTGAGCTACACTTTCAGTACCACATCTGCGCAACTTCACAGGCCGCTCTGTATAACATAAAAAACACCTTTATAATACTCACTTAGGAGGCGGTCCAGTCCGATAGTTGTCAATGCTCTCAGTCCAGCGCCTCTCCCATCTTGTGCGATCGTAGTCCTCCTCCCCCCTCTGTGTACATGACGTGTTCTGTGTCACTCACAGAGTGGCCTCCATTGTACTCCTGCGCACTTTGAGTTTCTCTAAGCTGAGCAGATCAAAGTATTGTAGTGCACATGCGCAGGCGGTCTTTGACCTTTTCTCACGCCTGCATATTACAGTACTTTGCTCTGCCTTTAGCCGTGCAGATCAAAGTGCGCCTGTGTAGGAGCACAATGGAGGATACTGTGTGAATAATGGAGGACGCATCATCCATATGGGGCTGGGCAGGAGAACGGCGATCACCAGAAGAGAGGAGGCGCTGGACCGAGGCCATCAACACCCATCGGACCGGACAGCCTCCTAGGCGAGTATTCTAGAGGTGTTTTCATGTTATACAGAGAGGCCTGGGCTCTTATATACAGTGATCTGGAACGCTGTATAGAAGAGCTCACTGGTGGTGGCCGCAGCTTATATGGGACAAATCTGGTGACAGGTTCCCTTTAATAGTTATCTGACCTGGCAGGTGCCCTTTCAATCCAAAAAAATAAATAAGTAATTTCCCCTAGTTTTGTCTCATGTCACCACATCTTTATTCGGCTTATTTTCCGCTCTCTCATCTGCCAACATTATGCAAATTGTGAAGCGAGATTCATACCACAAATGGGGAAGAAGTCGCCCTGAACTTGACCACTTCCTGCCAAGTTTCATCATTACAACCACAGCGATTATTAGAAAAGAGCTGTTCTTTTCCTCTATTAGGCTACTTTCACACTTACGTTCAGCGGAGTCCGTCACTATGGAGCATAGCGCAGTCCGTTAACGCACTGCGCTATTCTCCATAAACTTGTATGGACGACGCACTGTAACGCAAGTATCAGCGTTGCATCAGCTGGACGACGCAGCGTCGTTATTTTGACGCTGCGCCGGGCGGATGGAACTCTGCATGTAACATTTTTTTGAGCAGCGGAAACCTTTATTTTTCACTGCACATGCTCTCTTTTTTTTTTTTTTAAATCACAAACTTTATTTTATTTCTCGGTGGCCGAACATTCAGCTGAGAGCACGGCCGCCGGCATGTCAGTTCACTCAGCTGATCGCCCGGCCGCCGGCATGTCAGGGCGCTCATCTGAGCGCTCGGCCGCCGGCATGTCAGGGCACTCAGCTGAGCGCTCGGCCGCCTGCATGTTATAGCGCTCAGCTGAGCGCTCGGCCGCCGGCATGTCAGGGCGCTCAGCTGAGCGCTCGGCCGCCGGCATGTCAGGGCGCTCAGCTGAGCGCTCGGCCGCCGGCATGTCAGGGCGCTCAGCTGAGCGCTCGGCCGCCGGCATGTCAGGGCACTCAGCTGAGCGCTCGGCCGCCTGCATGTTATAGCGCTCAGCTGAGCGCTCAGCCGCCGGCATGTGAGAGCGCTCGGTCACCGACTATTAAGAGCGATCAGCTGATCGTTCACAATAGTCGGCTGCCGGTACTGTAAAGAAGAAAAAATAAATAAATAAATAAATAAAGCTTTCCCTTATTTTGTACGATCTGTAGCATTGCGTTGTGCATTGTGCATCCGTTGCATCCGTCACACAACGCAGTGCTACGGAAGCCGTCCAACGCAAGTGTGAAACTAGCCTTACTTACTGCATATCCTGCTATAATGTGTTACAATAGTGGATGAATTGGACAGACTGGGAATTCCGTACCGCAGCCACATGGACAGAGACAGCAATAGACTGGATCTGACTCCTTCACTTTCTATGGGAGCCTTTTCTGAGCAAGCTCTGATCTGGGCAAAGGTCATTGTGCAGGAAAAAGGAGGAGGAGGTGAGCTGTGACAGGAGGAGGAGGAGGTGAGCTGTGACCATCACTTATTGTGAATATTTGATCCCGTGTTTTCTGCTGTATAACTGAGATGTTACCTGTCATTGTCATCCTGCTTTTAATAATAATTAGATGATTACTGAACAGTGATCTGCAGATGACCAAAAGTAAAGGCTACTTTACACACAGCAACATCGCTAGCGATGTCGCTGGTGAAAGCACCCGCCCCTGTCGGTTGTGCGTCACGGGCAAAATCGCTGCCCGTGGCGCACAACATAGTTAGTCCCCGTCACACATACTTACCTGCCTAGCGACGTCGCTGTGGCCAGCGAACCGCCTCCTTTCTAAGAGGGAGGTTCGTTCGGCGTCACAGCAGCGTCACTAAGCGGCCGCCCAATAGAAGCGGAGGGGCGGAGATGAGCGGCCGGAACATGCCACCCACCTCCTTCCTTCCACATTGCCGGCGGCCGCAGGTATGGTGTTGTTCCTCGTTCCTGGGGTGTCACACATAGCGCTGTGTGCTGCCGCAGGAACGATGAAAAACCTGCGTCCTGCAACAGGAACAATATTTGAGATTAGAACGACGTGTCAACGATCAATGATATGGTGAGTCATTTTGATCGTTGGCGGTCGTTCGTACGTTTCACACGCAACAATGTCATCAATGAGGCCAGATGTGCGTCACGAATTCCGTGACCCCCAACGTCATCTTAGCGATGTCATTGCGTGTAAAGCCCCCTTAAGAGTCTAGTAGCCTTACTAACCAATATGTAAACGGCAAGTTTTCATTTTTTTTAATAAAGTGATCTGCAAATATAAAGCATTTTACAAAAATTAAATTTAACTTAAAAAAACCCTAACAATTTATTTAAACAATAGGTCATTAGAAATAAGCCAAGTATGTTTCTAGTTGTTTGGTGTTGATGCAGCTTCTTCAGCATTGCTACCACTAGCTGTGATCGTTGTCGAAGGCCGGTTCAACACACAGGTGAAACATGGAAAACCCGCGAGCCCCATCTTAGTTAACCCTTCATATATGCCTTTAAATAAGTTCAGTCAGGTTGGGGGGAGACTTGGTGATCAGGCCAGGGTCTTTTAATGGAAGAAGTACTGTAGTTTTACTTTTCGAATTCGTGAAACTGCCTAAAAGGGTAAGGTCATTAAAAGAGGGGCGGCTGAAACCACTGTGGCTAGGAGCAGTTGCAGTTTTCAGATTGCGTGTTAAAGGGAAAGAGTCATCAGAAAATTACCCATTGCTTAAAGTCAGTTTTTGTGTTAAACATATTTTTTTTAATTTTGACAATGTTCTATTTTTTTTTTCATATCACAACATACCCTGACCCGCTCTTTTGTATTGAAGCATCTAATGAGCATGTGCAATGGTCAATGTGAAGGCGGGGGAGCAGGGTCAGCTGTGACATCACCTAAACTGATTGGTGTGTTATCAGCTGTGCATAAAGGCTTTATCAGTTATTGTAAAACTGCTTCTGATGATAAGGAAACTGCTGCAATCTCTTCCCGCAAGGAAAGGAAGTATGAGTCTACAAGGAAAGGAAGTATGAGTCTACAAGGAAAGGAAGTATGAGTCTAAAGTCTAAAGTAGCTCCAGTGTCCAGTGTGAACATTGCAAGATTGTCAACTTTGCTTTTTAATAGAGAACCCGATGAATGCATTGGATGTGGGTCTTCTGAGTTCTTCTTCACGTTTCAAGACACCCTGTACCATCAACGCTGTGGAGTCGCAATGGACTCCAAGGTTTCACCTACTTTTGCGAACTTAGTCATGGGACTTTTTGAAATATTATACATATATTCCTCTAAATATTTCCAACACGTGGTGCTATATAAAAGATACATAGATGATCTCTTCATCATCTGGGATAATAGTAAGAACAATCTCCCCACTTTCCTAGAGGACATTGACAAAAAAAATTGGGGTCTTAAATTCTCTCCCACCATTGGTATAGAGTCCATTGATTTTCTGGACCTGACTATACTACACAGCAATGAAGCAATCCTAACCAAAACCTTTTTCAAACCTGTGGACTCCAATGGATATATAGATTTCTCCAGCAGCCATTATGACAAATGGTTGCTCAACATACCTAAAAACCAATTCCAGAGGATAAGGAAGAATTGTACTCTGGATAAGGATTACAGGGATCAGGCTATCATACTAAGAGACAGATTTAGGGATAATAATTACCCGATGGCCTCCATCAAAAAAGCTTATCAGGCCAATATGGATCTTAAACAGACAGATCTGATTAAAAAAAAGAGGACAGGGGCATCCCTGACAATCCCGGTGAAAGGTTCTCGTCTCATTTTCTCACCACGTTTAGTAGTGATGGGAATTTGATTAGGAGCATCCTGAAAAAGCATTGGGCCATATTACTCAATGACCCATTTCTCAACAAGGTACTACCTAAATTTCCTGGGGTGACATATCGTAGGGCATCCACCATAAAAAACCAGATAGCCCCCAGTAGGCTTAGAGAGGAGGTCAGTCTCACCTGTGATAAGAAAAAGTTAGGCGTCTACAAATGCCTCACCAAAAATTGTTTATGTTGTAAAAATATCCAGCATGGAAGATTAAATTTTGGTGTAGCCCCTGGAGGAATGGAGTTTATGATCAAGGGACATCTGACTTGTCAATCAGACTTCGTCATTTACCTGATCGAATGTGACTGTGCCAAACGCTATGTGGGTAGAACTGTTCAGGCTCTACATAATAGGATAAACTCCCACAGGCACAATATTAAAGTGGGGTTCATGCTACATGGTTTGTCTCGGCATGTGACCCTACATCATGGTAAAAAAATCAAACTTAAAGTGACACCCATTGAGCAGATTCCGCCACATGTGCCTAATAGAATTGAGACCCTGAACAGAAAAGAAACATACTGGACCTGAATGAAGTAACCGATTTATTTCATTAAAATTTTATTCCTCTCAATGGGTTTTCTTCCCTTTGATGGTTACATTGTTATTAAGTTAAATTATGGAGGTCTGTCTTTTAAGATATAGGTATACTTGTTTTTATATATTTTTTATAATTTTTATATAATCACATTTTTGAATGCTATTGCTTGTTTTTAACAAGAATTCTTTTATCCTATGTGACTTATTTATGCCTTGAATGTGCAGTATTTATTATGTTGTTCCTGATTATTAATAATTTTAAAGAAGGATGTGTTCCCAATTGTAATATTATTGGTGGTTCAGCAAGCCTAGTATCAATACCCTATTTCTCGTATATTTATGACCATTAGGAGTCTTATCAGGGTATGTTATACGGTTCATTTATGGGTCGCTGTGAGCATGGAACAAATGAAGGTTTACTTCACCACTATTGTGGGTTAGGACAATAATCGTGGAGTCCTGTTCAGATTAGTTTTAATTTTTTTATTTTATTTTATTTTAAAAAATTTTTAGTAGGCTTCCGTCTCTTTTCCTAATGTTCTACATGTGTATACAAAATAACGGGTTGTTTCTTTGGCACTTGGAGCTTTTTTCTTGGTGTCGCCTTTTCTTTCTGGTTTGATGACACTACAGCGCACGAATTTAGTAACATTAAACGGATATATGTTGTTTTAAAATCAGTTCCCGTTCTTCTGTAATTATTGCCGTTTATAATGAAATATTTCTGTTTTTTTAATTTCTGGTTGTTCGCTCACAGAATGTGCACGTTCTCTTAATAAGGTTTTTTCGAGCTATTACATTCCTAAGATCACTGTCCTTCTTGTTCTGCACCCAGTCTACACGGGTGTCCTGCGTAACTGACGCATGCGCATGGTTCACTTTCCCACGGGTATGAACTCTTTTCACCCCTCTTGTCTGAGGCTCTTTCTGCGCAGCCGCTGGGGATTTTTTCCCACGGTACTGAACCATAGTAAACCCTCACTCCTTCTAAAGAAGGGGAGTGAGTGACTAGTTTCTTTGAAAGCCACATTGTTCCTAAGACCTTTCCTTGTTTAAATAATTATATGGACACTCACTCAACGGTTCTTTGATTACCTTGGTCGGTGGTCACTATAGCCTTAATCACTACAGTATATATATATACGTTCATTGTCTGATTGATCTTGACGTGCTGGGCTACATGTAGCTAAACCTGTCACAATTCTCCTGGTTGAGAGGGCTAATGCCTCTGCAGCTTATATCCATACTTGCTTGGGATCTGGTGTTAAGTGTCCTTCATGGGTTCCAGGCTCGTCCTGACTTGTGGAGGAATTATAAATATAAACACATATATATATACATATATATATAGTTTTTTTTGGTTGGATCATAGATAATGAGGTTGATTACACATATACATTTTTTACATTTTTTATTTGCATTCAATTTATTATGTTTTGCAAGATATGTTTCACTTGTTTTTCATACGGATATTATGTTTTGTATCTTCACCATGTTTCTCTTGTATTGCGTCATGTTTTCAACACAAGGCTTTGTTTCCCGCTCATTTTTTCTATATGGGGCGGTACTATGATGTCACTATGTCTATTTAATGTACACTTGTATCTTACATGGTAGATTTGATGGTGTCTTTTATATGGTCCTGAGGAAGTGAGCAGAGCTCATGAAACGCGTAGACCGATGCTGCAATAAAGTCACATAATCTGATGTCCTGGTTGTGATCACTGGCGCGGCTTTAGAAACCCGATTTCTACTATCTCTCTCTGTTATCAGACCCTGACACATGGATGTGAATGTATCTTTACCGTAAAAGCACTTAACATTTTAAAACCAAAATCACTATTATTACTAGCCACTATTGGATCCTCCTTCATCCTTTTAACTGCTAATGGAAGAAAGTTTTTAGGGCTTATAGAAGGCATGAGTCAGGAAGAGCTCCCCGCTTCGGATCTTGTGTGAACTAGAACAAAAAAGCAAAGTATACGAGTTGTTTTTATTCTGGTGGACTCCAGTCATCTTTTTATTACATCGGAAGGCCACAGAAACTAGACCGCCATTGAGTAACCGATAGCCCTGATGGCCACATTTTGAAGTGGTTGTCTCCAAAGACACAACTCCATTAACATTTTCTCATTGAAGGGCTTCGCTTGATCTCCAGTCATGACGACTTCATGGATGAATACTCTGTAGAAATATAGGCTTGCACAAGATCGATCTAGGTCCACCAGGGTCTTTTCCTTGATTGTATGAAGCCTTCAGGTTCCTGGACTTTCTCTTCACCTGGTTCCTTCTAATCTTCCGGCTATGATGTCCTTCTTCAGTGATTGCTCTTTTTGTATGATGTGTCCAAAGTAGACAAGAAATAGCTTGGTGATCCTTGCTTTGAGTGACAAGTCTGGCTTGATTTATTCCAAAATTCATTTGTTTGTTCTTCTTGCCATTCATGGTATTGACAACATTCTCCTCCAGCACCACATTTCAAAGAAGTCGATTCTTATTCTGTCTTGTTTCTTTATGGTCCATGTTTCACATCCAAATGTAACCACAGAAAAGACCAGACTCCATACAAGCTGTGTCTTTGTCGCCAGTGAAATATTCCCTTGATTTGATTGTCCAGTGACTTCATTGTTGATTTGGCCATAGCTCTTTCCCTATTGATGTCTGGTGTCATCGCTCCATCTTGAGTGATCATTGATCCAAGTAGGTTGAAATTCTTTAAAATTTCCAGCTTGTTATCATTCATCTCAATTGATTCATAGGAATCCCATGTAGGAGCTTTCCATCTTGACACTCCATAATCAATCCTTCATTCCATCTATGCTTGTTGCTATCAATATTGTATCGGCTGTCTATTTAAGATTGTTCATGATTCATCCACCAATTTTGATCGCTTTTTTTGTTTTTAGAAATTCCAGCCTTACTGAAAATAGATTCCGCATAGAAATTGAAGAGAAATGGTGACAGGATGCAGCCTTGTCTGACGATACGTTCCGCTCTGAACCATGCCGCGTCACCATGTTCCGTTCTGACTGTTGCTTCTTGGTCAATGTAAAGGTTCCTGATGGGGGTGATCAGCTGGTTTGGCACACCCACATCCTTCATGGTTTTCTAAAGTTTCTTGTGATCAACACAGTCAAAGGCTGTGAAGTAAAGATAGAGCTCCTTGTTATATCCTTTGGATGGATTATGGAAAAAAAAAACCAATGTTAACAATTACATCTCTTATTCCTCTGCATTTTCTGAATCCTGTTTGTTCTTCTGGCAGCTCTTTGTCAAAGTACGGCTCTAGCCATCTTTGTAGGATCTTCAGTAGTATTTTGCTGGCATGAGGTATGAGCGCAATAGTCTGATAGTTTCCAGACGGTAGCATCTCCCTTCTTCGGAATAGTAATAAACACTGATCTTGTCCAGTTCTTGGGCCATTTACCAGTTGTTCATATCTGTTGACCCAGGTGTGTGATGACATCAACTGCTGATTCCAAAGACTTTATTAGCTCTGTTGGAATATTGTCACATCCAGGCTCTTTGTTGTTTGATTTAAGCATTATTTTAATATTTTATTTAGCCTTTTATATGTTACATCTGTTTCGAGATGGTGGATGAGCCTTAACGTGGCTATAGTTACAGCTGTACAGAGGTTGCCAGATGTCACCGTACCCTTGTGTGCGTTTATTGTGAGCATTGTTAGCCAAAAACCAGATGCAAAAAGATGACGGCAATATTGAAAAAGTAGCTTTTGACTTTAAATGTATCCCACGGTGGAGCGGTGTGTGGGCAGTAATGGAGCCTGATTAGACACTATGGTGATGTCATGGTACATAGGGTACAGCTGGGGCTCATGCCCTCTTGCTACACAGTATCTGGAGTAGTGTACACAGGAATGTGGAGTTACAGCTGGATCAGAAGTCTTCTGTAAACAGACACTACATATCTGACCATCTTATAAACACCTCATGTCTTAATCCCATTAACGTGTCTATAAAATCCCTGCTGGCATTGTATACAGCTCTCATCCCGGTGCGTATCAGTGAATGATGATACATCAGCTGGCAAATAGGCTGCTCGGCAAAGACGTAAACAGAGAATGAAATGCAACATCTGACAAAGGCTTGTTCGGGAAAATCATATTCTACAGATGAAGTCTAGATGGTTTACATGAATCCTATACACACATGTACTGTGGTCTGCTACCGAGCAGATAATCACATACACCCACACAGGGGTCCATGCCTAATCTACTATACAATCTATTATTATTTTTGGAGCAGCAATATTAAAAAATTCTGTATATTTTGCAATCAAACGGCAACTGAAAAGAAAACTTTGTAAATAATCCAACAGGGACCATTATGAATGACAGCTAGGCACCAGCTATGGCAACTTGTTATTAATGGCCTGCTCGGACAGCTGTTCTGATGAATATACACAAATTCTTATATTTTACATACTACGCGTGCAGCCTTGCTCTATGGCATGGATATCTTACACATAAAGTAAAGCATCCTCTTTTCCTCCTGCTGATAACAACTTAAAGGGAACCTGTCGCCAGATTTGGTGACTATAAGCTGCGGGCACCACCAGTGAGCTTTTATATACAGTATTCTAAAATGCGGTATATAAGAGCCCAGGCCGCAGTGTAGAACGAAAAAATGACTTTATAATACTTACCTAAAAGGTTGGTTCGGTGCAGACTGGTCAAACGGGTGGCTCAGTTCTCCGGGTGCAGCGCCTCATCTTTCTGCTATCTTTGTCCTCCTTTTTCTGAAGCCGGGGTGCATGACGCGTTCTACGGCATACACACTAGACGGCATTGAGGTCCAGGCGCAGTACAATACTTTGATCTGCCCTGCTCAGGGCAGATCAAAGTGCGCCTGCGCAGGACCTCAATGCAGGCGCAAGACCCAGGAGGCCGGTGATGGAACGGAAGGTAAGGTGAGCATAATATGTGTTCCTTCCGTTCCATCGCCAGCCTCCTGGGTCCTGTAGTTCGCCGCTCCAGGATGTGTATCGGCAAGCAGGATGACGAGGCAGGAACTTCAGCTGTCAGACGCTACTCAAAAGCAGCGCGCTGACCATCAGAGGCAAGTGGTTCCTGCCTTTGATGTCAGCGCTCTGGGTGCGGAAGTTCCTGACTCGTCGTGATGGTAACCCGATACACAGCCCGTACTAGCGAACAGCAAGTCCCAAGAGACCAACGATGGAACGGAAGGTAAGGTGAGCATAATGTGGCGCCCTGGACAAGCCAGGTCGTCACAGGTACTGCAACAACACACCCCACACCCCGGTTAGGCACATCAGCCGCACACACAAATCCTTGTTGCCTCCCTCCAGGGGCACATACAGCAAGGTTGGCAGACGGTGGTGGCCGTCTGCAGAAGAGGCCGATCGACGCGGAACCGTAGGACCGGGGTCGGGCGGTGGCCCGCCGGTACCGAACCAGGGAGCGAAGAGAAGCCAGCACCATTCGGCAGGGCCTACGGACCCCGACCAGGCTTGGAGTCGCCGTTAAACCGGTCAAATTCGTTAGCGACGGGAACCTTCGGGGTTTCCCAGCATCAAAGACCCGATAGAAGGCAACCATCCAAACCGTGAAGGGAAATACAGTCACCGCCAAGGCTACAATTCCCAGGGCCAGAGCCTACGGGCAAAAGGAGCTCCTCCGGCACCTATCAAAGCTGGGGAGCGGGTTACCAGTGGGAAGCCATCGGGGCCGAAAAAACACACTACAGGTGCAGGGAAAGGCAGCCACCGCCAACCTACCGGGAGTGACCACTGCAGCCAGCTGCGGGACCCGTCCATCCAGCCGTTTGTTTTACCAGAGACTCCATGTACGTTATTGGCTGAGTGAGTATCACCGTGCCGTCTGGCACCGCGCTGCCCCCGCGACCCTGCACCTCACCAAACCCTGCCGTCCACATTCCAGTCACCTCACCGGGCCCCGGGACTACCCAAAACCCCCTACCCACGGAGGGGAGAGAAACATCTTGGCTGCTCCCTGTCATCACTCCCGGGATCCCCGTCCAGAGCAGCGGTGGTGTCCCAACCTCACCACAAACCATGGGTGGCGTCACGGACCGACTTCCCAAACACCAAAAACCATCCCCTTTCACTCACGGGCGAGGAATGCTGCTCGAGTCCCCGGATCCGGCACACCGCTCGAGCCACCGAGCAGCGAGCAGCAAACAGCAGGCTGCAGCAGCGCCGGACCCGAGCGTCAGCGAGAGCGCATCAGCGACGGCTCCCTCCCCACCCGCGACAACTTGGCGTCAAGAACAGGATCTTATCGTTCTACTGCCTGGTAGAAGTGCGCCTTGTGTCCCGCCGGAGGTGTCCGGCCGAAAAATTTCAGAATCCGCCATCTTGGGCGCGAAAAGTTCCCCGCTCGAGCGTCTTCCCGAGCAGTGGAGGCGCGAAAGCCGAAGCTCCGCCCCTGAAGAGGAGGTGCTGAGAAGAAACCAAGGGGGACGGATGGCGTCTGGCCGCATGTAGACCGCAACTATAAAAGCAGAGACGCCAGGACTCTGCGGCCATCTTTGGTTCCTGGAGGAGGCCGCTGCTAAGATGCTGAATCCGTCCGGCAACACCGTCGTCCCCGCGCCTGGTACTGCGGCATGGGTGGAAGTCCGGACCGTCCAGCTAAGCAGCCGTCTGCAGGTCCGTGTGCAGCTCCTCCTGGAGGAGTGGGAGGCCGACATGGCGGACGTGGTGGCGACTATACAGAGACGCGAGGTGGAGGAAGATCTGGAGGAGCGGGTAAGAGACCCACGCCCCTGTATTCCCAAGGGATCAGCCGCTGCGGCTGAGGGACCCGGCCTGCACCCGCTCACCCTGCTGCCTCCCCCGCTACCAGTGTTAGTTGCTACCACCCTGCCACTAGGCCCGCTACCCACACAACCGGTAGCGGTACCCTGCCCGTCCGCCCAAGCGGACCGACTTGCAGCTGAAGCCCGTAACCGTCCAGAACCACTTCCCTGGAAGCTGTCGAAGACCGAGCCCATCAGCGGAGATGTACCGGAGGCACATGCAGTGACCGTGCCTGGTCCCGTACCGACCCCGGCAGCCCGTCCCGTGCAGGAGGAGGCGGAGGTCAAGCGGGAGAGTAACTCTGTACCCATCCCCCACGCCTCGGCTGAGGCTGCGCCGGATCATTGCTGCGAGGCAGCACCCCAGGCCATGACACCGCGGGATCTTCCACAAAGGGCACCAGTGGTGGGCAGCGTGGTGGAAGTCTCGCGGGGCCCGACCCGCGCGCAGGGGCAAGCAGTAGCCCCTTACTGGGACAGGGAACTGACCCTGCTGGGCCAAGAAATTGCGGAGAGGGAGAGGCGGAAGGCTGCACTGATAGCCCGCACCATCCACGAAAAAAAAAGCCTCCGCAGAGCCACCTTCCGGGTACGGGGCCCGATCCACGAGGGGCAAGTAAGAAAATTTGATGTCCGTCGGGGATACGTGTTCATCTATGAGCCGGGCCTGGAGGCCGAAGTCTTCATAGCCCGCCGGGACGTTAATGCCCACTTACCGGAGGACCACCCGGGCCGTAACCTGCTCCCAGGGGATCTGGTCCAGTACACGCGACATTGCGGAGAGAGGGGCTGGCTTGCCCTGGACGCAAAACTGAGGGGCAGTCAGGAGGCCCAAGCACCGGCCCAGCCCCCTCCTCCTCCGGCCGCTGTGGTAGATTTGAAGTAAGTCAGCGGTCCCTCCGCCGCAAGTTGTCCCCGTTGGGACCACCGGTACCGTTGTTAAATGAGTAAATGAAAATGAATCAACCGAACTGTAACCTGATTAGCAACCGTGGTTGAACCGGCCGTTGCCGGCAAGTTGTCCCTGAAGGGACCCTTTGCACCGTTGGCGTAAGGAACTACTTACGGACACGCCCGAGAACTTGCAGGGCAACCACAAACTTGTGGCATGTAATTAATTTCTGGCCTTTATTCCGTAGCCGCCTCCGGAGAGGTTGTTTTGGAGGATGGGCCTGGAGGAAAGGGATGGCCCAGGCCCGCCACTACCATAACCGGTGGCGATCCTCCGGGGGTCAGGGGTCCCCCATGGACGTGGGTCCCCTGCAAGAGACCGTATGCGCTCGGGCAGCTTGGTTCTGGACTGGAGTCAAGGGGTGCTGCCCACTTCCCGCCCACAGGTTGTTTGGGCGGGAGAGAGCGGAAGCCATATGTTTTAATAAAATGTACCGTTAGTAACGTTGAAGAAGGTGCCTCCCGTTAAGGGAAGTTTCATAAAAGTATGCTTATGTTTAATGTTTTACTTGTTTCTACCTCTTTTTTACAATTACAAAATAAAACCGGTGATGGACGGGCAGCCCGCGGACGGTCTGCATTTAACCAAGGGGGAATGTGGCGCCCTGGATAAGCCAGGTCATCACAGGTACTGCAACAACACTCCCCACACCCCGGTTAGGCACATCAGCCGCACACACAAATCCTTGTTGCCTGCCTCCAGGGGCTGATGTCCACACCAGGTGGGGTGGAGCCAGGCGGTTGGCCCCTCCCACTGAGGAGATCACAGTCCTGGAGGTGGGAAAAGGAAGCAGAAGAGTTAGGGAGAGTGAAGTGGAAGGAGTAAGTGGCAGGAGAGGAGCAGTCTGACAGTGTCCGGGTACGTGGCCCAGGCACATACAGCAAGGTTGGCAGACGGTGGTGGCCGTCTGCAGGAGAGGCCAATCGACGTGGAACCGTAGGACCAGGGTCGGGCGGTGGCCCGCCGGTACCGAACTGGGGAGCGAAGAGAAGCCAGCACCATTCGGCAGGGCCTACGGACCCCGACCAGGCTTGGAGTCGCCGTTAAACCGGTGAAATCCGTTAGCGACGGGAACCTCCGGGGTTTCCCAGCAGCAAAGAGCCGATAGAAGGCAACCGTCCAAACCGTGAAGGGAAATACAGTCACTGCCAAGGCTACAATTTCCAGGGCCAGAGCCTGCGGGCAAAAGGAGCTCCTCCGGCACCTATCAAAGCTGGGGAGCGGGTTACCGGTGGGAAGCCATCGGGGCCGAAAACACACTACAGGTGCAGGGAAAGGCAGCCACCGCAACCTACCGGGAGTGACCACTGCAGCCGGCTGCGGGACCCGTCCATCCAGCTGTTTGTTTTACCAGAGACTCCGTGTACCGTCTGGCACCGCGCTGCCCCCGCGACCCTGCACCTCACCAAACCCTGCCGTCCACATTCCATTCACCTCACCGGGACCACCCAAAACCCCCTACCCACGGAGGGGAGAGAAACATCTCGGCTGCTCCCTGTCATCGCTCCCGGGATCCCCGTCCAGAGCAGAGGTGGTGTCCCAACCTCATCACAAACCGTGGGTGGCGTCACGGACCGACTTCCCAAACCCCAAAAGCCATCCCCTTTCACTCACGGGCGAGGAGCTCCGCTCGAGTCCCCGGATCCGGCCCACCGCTCGAGCCACCGAGCAGCGAGCAGCAAGCAGCAGGCTGCAGCAGCAGCAGCGACGGCTCCCTCCCCGCCCGCGACACAATATGTGCGTGTGTGCTTGTGTGTGTGTGTGTGTGTTTGTACGTGTTTGTGTGTGTTTATGCACGTGTGGAATGACAAAATAGGGGACCAGGATGGGACATTTAACAAGTTGTGGAACGAATTGCCTGCATTGCAATGATTTCCTATGGGAAATCTTGCTTTTCTGAACGAATAACTTGGTTAACAAGTGTGCCGCCCCCGTGCCGGCAGCCTGCTGCTGCTCGGGTCCAGGCCTTCCGGTGGGTGGCTTAAGGGTCTCCGGACCCGGGGGATCCCGCGGACACTCCGAATGAATAGGGTTGGGGGGTGGTGGATGTAGGACGTATATGTACGGGCTGGGCCGTACTAGCTTCGTGACGCCACCCACGGTATGTGGTGAGTTTGGACACCACCGCTGCAGTTACAGGGCACCCGGGGGAAATGTTGTGCAGCCAGTTGTTAACCCCTCCGTGGGCCGGGATGGTGGCCCCGGGACCCGTTGGGGGTTGTTGGTGGTGCAGGGGGGGATGGGTGACTGCAGGGAGCTGGTGTACTCACTATGGAAGGAAACACACGAGTCTCTGGTAAACCAAGGTGATGGTGGTCAGTGCCCGCAGCCGGCTGCGTTCTGGTCCCCCACCCGGCTGGTGGTCTCTGTCTTTCTCCTGCAACTTTGTGTAATGGTGGACTGCCTGTGCTTGCAACTTCAGGAGTCTGCTCCTGGCTGGATGTGGCCTAAGGAGCCCTTACCCGCAGACGCTGGCACGTGGGATCTCTGAGCCCTGGCGGTTGCCTTTTATCCCCCTCAGTGGGCTGTTACCTTCAGTCGGGACTTTGGGTGGGACACGACCTCTAGTCCTGGCCTCAATCGGTCAATTAACCAGTTCCAGTACCTTCTGGACTTGGCTTCAGGGTCCGAGTACCCCCTGTGTGCTCCGGTTTCCGAGTCGGTTCCCCGGGTCAGTTCCACCGAGCCGTCTTCCCGGCTCCTGCAGATGGAGACTGCCGTCTGCCTCCTAGCCAAAGGCACCAGGGCTCCTACCCTGGCACCTGTTCAATTTGGGTATTCGCCTCTGCTGGAGCTGGCCACAGCTCCAGCCCACACTCCTCTCCAACTTGAACTCTAACAGAATCTGCCTGTTTTCCCACCCTGGGCTGTCTAAACTCCTCGGTGGGCGTCTTCCAACCGCCTGGTTCCGCCCCCTGGTGTGTCTATCTATCCCTGAGGGGGGGCGTGACTAGGTTTTTGAAGGTCGGCTGATGTCACCTGTGAGGGAAGGTGTTGTGTAGGGGCCCTATTTGTGACTACCTGGCCTGGCCAGGGCGCCACACTCCCTCGTGGTTAGACATAGACCGTCCACTGGCTGTCCGACCACCACCAGTTTATTTTTGTTTAACTGAAAGATAAAAAAGATTTTTAAAGACATATACAAGTATAATAACATATTTACACGGTATGAATACTTTGGTTTCTTCCCTTAACGGAAGGCAGGTTACTTAAACGTTGCATAAAAACATTTTTATTAACCGTGACGGGACAGGACCGGGTCCTTTTCACCTTAGCCCACCCAAACAAACCTAGCCCTGGTGCCACCGCTAAACACTGGTGCGCACCCCTTTTCCCCAGTCCAGGAAACGGGTTCGGGTCCGGGTGTTGCCCACACGGGCCGGGTAATAAGTTCCTTACCCGGCAGTCTCTCTCAGAGCCCCAAAGTTCAGGGGACCCCTGACCCGGAGGATAGTCACCGGTTACCATGGTGACGGGACCTCGGCCTACTCTGTCGCAGGACCTTCCTCCAACCAGCCTCTCCGAAGGCTGTGGCATGATGAATAGGTTGGTCTGGGACTATTTACAAGACCCAATAGTTTTTGGGTTGGCCTGCAAGTTCTCAGCCGTGTCTTTTTAGAAGGGTAGGTAAAACGGGAACATCAACAGGGTCCCAACGGGGACTTTGCAGAAGGTAGCCGGGAACCGCTACCACTTAATACTCTGGATAATTGGGGTATTCGGGACTGGAGGGAGGCGGAGAGGGGTGGCCGCACTGTAGAGCACTTCGGGCTACCCTCCTCCGGACATCCAGGGCAAACCACCCCCTCTCTCCGCTGTGCCGGGTGTACATTACCAGCTCCCCGGGCTCCAGATCCCGATCGGGATGGCCGATGGGCAGGTGCGGGTACACGTCCCTCCGGGACACGAAAATCTCGGCCTCCATGCCCGGCTCAAAGATCAAACCCCATCCTCGTCGGGGGTCAAAGTGCCGGACCTGGCCTTCGTGTGTCAGGCCCCTCACCAGATAGGTGGCGTTTCTGAGATTGTCCTTCTCCTGGATGGTTCGAGATAGGACTTACGCCTTTCTTTTCTCATGGGCCGCAATTTCTCGGCCCAGCTGGCGCTGCTGCTGCTCCCAATATGGAGCGTCTGTGGCCTGCTCCAGTGTGACCTGCGCTGGGGCCGAGCCCAGCCGAGCGGCTCCATCCCTCCCGAAGTTCAAACAAAGAAAACCGGTGGGCGGCGTTCTAAGGGAAACACCCGCCCACCGGCACGTTTGAGCTCAAAACTTCCAGTCAGAAATGAGCGGGAAAAAATCTACCTCACGTTCTTGGAATGAAGCCACGCCCACTCGGGTTTGTGAGGCAGTCACTGCTGCTGTGGGCGTCCCAGGTGGAATTTCTTGTCATAGGCCAGCTATTCAAGGGGACAGGGGCTTTTTAGAACCTGGGCACCGTTTCACCTCAGAGGGTGTTATTCAAGTTCAGCCGGGTTTAGAGTTTTTGGCCACCATTGCTACCGGTGGCAGCATAAGGGAGGGTTTAAACACCCAGCAGGGAAAAGTAGTTATTTTCCCGGCACACACCAATTTGTCAAGACCCATTATGGGAGCTAACCAGAGTGCAAGTCAAAGGTCTTCCGAATCCACAGGTGACCCTGCACCCATGAGGGATAGCTGGGGCACTATGACAGAGTTGCAGAAAGAGGTAGGGGGTGGGCGTGAGGGGGCCTCTACCATATTGCAGTATGCAGCCAGCCAGCAAGCGGAGTGGGTTCCTGCAATTTTATCTCCCCTACATCCCAGGTTACACTGCCAATGCTCCTCGCCCCACTGGACCCCCCACGGTGGCTCAGGGCAATATTACCCATCCCCAGTTATCTGCTCAACCGGCTTCTTACACAATAGGGGAAGGAATTACCCTAACATTGATGGGGCAGAGCAGGGTACAGCAGGCTGCAGCAGCGGCAGGTCATGGTAGACCATCAATTGCAGCGGTCATGCGCAGGAACCCCTACTTTTCAGGGTGCGGGCAGCCGCCATGACTACTCATTATCCTCGTCATCAAGTGAACGGTATGGACGCCGTCACTCAGGGCAGCGTGAGCATCGTCGCCACAGTCGACGTAGTAGGAGGTCGAGATCCAAGCGGCGGAATAGACGGTCGAGGTCGTCGCGCTGGCGGTCTCCCTCTTCTTCAGAGGATTCCACAGCAGAGTCCAGGACCAGTAGAAGATCAGCAAGGGAGGAATCTGTTAGGTTGGTCGCCCAGCCTGTAACGCATAGCGAACATCTGCAAGAGCCGGTTTTACTGACATCGCCGCATGGTGAGTACCCTTATGTAGGAGTATGGAAAGGGGCGGGTTCAACACAAGGGGTGGGGAGTATAGTGCCCTCCAGCAATAAAATTTTTATCAATCCTAAATTGCTTCACACTGAAGCGGTACAACCTCCCCGCTTACGCCCGGATTTATATAAGGAGGGTCTATTTTGTGGAGTCCCTCCACTGGGAGCCCATTTGGATGAACAGGTTAAAGAAGCTATATGGGCTAATAAAAACGTGGACATTTGGTCCTTTATATCTGCCGATCAACATGCGGTACATAAGGAACGGCATTTTGGGGAAAAGTCTTACCAAAGGTACTGGGTTGTGTTATGGGCCAACGCCACCCGGAAAATTGTTCCGAACTTTTTATCTATATGGGTGTTATTTACAATTCATATAAGTCACATGGTGGTTCAGCCTGGTGGAAATATGATGAGAATTTCCGCCGGCGACTGGATATCCAGCCACACCTAGGTTGGGGGGTAAAAGCCACAGATTCAAGGCTTAGGCTGATGATTGTGCAAAGAACATTACAGCCCTTTCCAGGTTTGGCCGCTGGACACGGGAACCAGAACATAGGTTTAGTGGCTGTTCGCCGTCCCGGAACATGTTGGGCCTTTAATGAGGGGTTTTGCAAATTTTATGGGCTGTGTAAATTCAAGCATGAATGCTCAGCATGTGGAGCCTCTCACCCGGCATCAAAGTTCCCTAAACCGGGACAAAAAGCTCCTGGTCCAAAAACAACTCCCCATAACGAGCACCGCGTCACCGGTGAGTGTAACCAGGATGGGGCCGTGGCTAAACAGGAACCCCAATAAACCGGCAGCTGCGCAAATTCAGTTCGGTTTTTCTTTTGTTTTTTTCATCCTGTTCGTTTACTCTAAGTTTCCGTCTTCTTCCCCCAATTTGAAATCTGCTGCGGAAAACCCGGAGGTTATTCGGGAAAAACTGGAAAAGGAAGTAGCACTAGGTCATTTTCATGGCCCGTTTAGAGCACGGCCCTTTTGCAACTTGAGAGTATCCCCATTGGGGACGGTCCCCAAAAAGGACCAAGGCCAATTTCGTCTAATTCATCATTTGTCTTATCCAAGGGGCACTTCGGTGATCGATGGTATTCCGGAAGAGGAGGCTGCGGTGAAATATGTTTCATTTGATAAGGCAGTGGAATTGGTCAGGGAGGCAGGGCCAGGTGCCCTTTTAGCAAAATCTGATATCCAATCTGCCTTTCAGTTGTTACCAGTGCACCCTGATTGTTATCACCTCTTGGGTGCTACGTTTGAAGGTGAATATTACTTCAAACACCTGCCTTCCTATGAGTTGCTCGATTTCTTGCCAATATTTTGAAACTATTAGCACATTCTTGGAATGGGTAGTACGGAAGGAAACAGGATTTTCTTCAGTAACTCATTACTTAGATGATTTCTTATTTGTTGGCCCTGGGAATTCATCTATGTGTGCAAATATTTTGGACCAATTTAAACAGCTCATGAAACTTTTCGGGGTTCCACTGTCACAAGAGAAGACCATAGGCCCAGTTACAGAATTGGCATTTCTGGGGATCGTGATTGATACAAAAGCCATGGAATTCAGGCTTCCGCAGGACAAAATATCAGTCCTACTTGATCTCATTTTGGGTTTCCTGACTGTCGACAAGGTTTCGTTAGTTCAAATGCAGTCACTGTTGGGTTCTTTGAACTTTTTGTGCAAAGTCATGCCTATGGGAAGAATCTTTTCAAGGTGCCTTTCCTTGGCCACCCGAGGGGTAAGGCATCCTCATCATAAAATCAGGTTAACTGTTTAATTAAAGGAAGATTTAATGGTATGGCGATCGTTTTTGGAAAATTACAATGGCCATACATGTTTCCAAGAAAATGTGCAATCGAATGACGAGGCGGAGCTGTATTCCGACGCGGCAGGGGCAGCCGGATTTGGGGTTATCTTCGGTAACAAATGGTGCTCGGAGAAATGGCCTCAAGATTGGGAGGAACGGGCATGGACTAAGAATCGGACTTTACTTGAGCTGTTCCGTATAGTAGTTGCTACGGAATTGTGGGGTAATGCTTTAAGAAACAGAAGGATAACCTTTTGGTGCGACAACGATAGCGTGGTACATGCTATTAATCACTTTTCCGCTTCATCACCTCCGGTCATCAAGTTGATTAGGTTCATGGTTTTAAAATGCCTAAACTTAAATGCATGGTTTAGAGCCAAAGTTGTACATGGTTATAGTAATAACACGGCGGATGCTTTGCCACGTTTCCATTTTCAGAGATTTCGAGAGCTCTACCCTTCGGCACAGGAACAAGGCCTGGTCTGCCCGGCATGGTTGTGGAATGTCCCCCTGCACTAACAGCTATGGTTCAAGCATCGGTGGCTCCATCGACATGGTGTGCTTACGGTAAAGAATGGAGGGAGTGGTGTGACTCGGGAGGTGTGATTGAGGGCGAACCTTCAAGTGATTTGTTGCTGCAGCACATGATGCATTACCTAACATACTTGAACAGCAGGAACACATCTGGGACTGTGGTTCGTAACCGCCTGTCGGGATTGGCTTTTCATTTCAAATTGCGGAATTGGCCGGATGTGACAAAGGTTTTCTTAGTGACACAGGTATTAAAGGGTTGGGTGAGGAGTTCCAAGCGAACAGATCGTAGAAGGCCTATTTCGGTCCTCCTGTTGGGAGAATTAATAAAAGGGCGCGGGAACAGTTTGTTATTCGCAATATGAGTCAATTTTGTTTTCGGCCGCTTTTGCGATTGCGTATTTCGGTGAGCTGCGAGCTTATCCCAAAGTCATTGGGTTCAGATTGGGGATTGCGACATGATGACGTGCTGACATGCGGAGACGGGTTACGGATCAGGTTGCGTAAGTCAAAAACAGACCAGTCAGGCAGAGGCACCTGGTTCCCATTGTTTTCCATGGCTGGCCCAGTGTGTCCTAAGGCATTAGTCACGGATTTCTTAGGGGTTATGAGCAATGGCGATCAATTTTTTGTACAATGATGATGGCTCAGCTCTTTTGGCGGGCCAATTCTTGGCAGTAATGCGGCAAATTTTAAGTTCTATTGGGTTACCTGCGTCGGAATTCGGTACGCATTCATTTAGAATCGGGGCGGCTACTGAGGCATCGCGGGCCAACATGCAAGAATTGGAAATCCAGAGTGTGGGAAGGTGGCAATCGAAATGTTTCATGAGATATATTAGACCTGATTTGGTTCTAAGTCCTGTTTTTCCTCCAAACACTTTAGTTGTCCAAAAAAAAAAAAAAGGGAGAGAGGAGGTTGTTGGTACAGTATGGTATATTTTTTTGCAGGTTTTTATTTCTGGAATTAAATTCAGTTTTCCTTGCAGATGGTAACCGGCCCAGCGTTTGAATTTTTGGTCATTCTTTCGTCTATTGGGCTGAAAGGAGAGCTGATTCCTGTCCCGGTGGTTGATGTTTAGGATTCTTTGAAGTGGACGTCAAATGGAGGGGCTACAGGGGACTGTCATGGCCACAGGTCCCACCGAAAGTGGTGAAGATTGCAAGATGTGTGGCGGCGCCGGTTATCTTGGTCATTCATGCTGTGGGAAATGACTTAGCCTCTTTTCCTTTAGCAGAGCTCCTAACGTTAATGCGATCAGACATGGACAAGTTTCCTTGTTTTTTCCAGGTTTTGAAACTTGTATGCTCTGAGGTGATCCCAAGGCTCACGTGGCACTGGGCGAGAGAGGGTAGCGCAATGGAGAGAACGAGGCGCACGCTTAATCAGCGGATTTCTAGATTTGTACATTTCAAGAACGGTGTAGTGGTTCGCCACCATCGCTTGGAAGGAGACAACTCTATATTTTTGCGTTCAGATGGAGTTCACTTAAATGAGTCCAGTGTCGATATTTTTCTGTCATGGATCCGTGAAGGGATTGCTCAGGCTCTTATGGGCTTGGGGGGGGGGGTCGCAGCTCGTTAGGTTTTTCACTGCTCCTTGGCGGAAGGGGTTGGTAGAGGTGGCCGGAGATACCCGCACCGGACGGCCGGTTTAGGCGGAGAATCTCCCAAAAAACCCGTTTGTTGTGTGTTGGCCTTGGTAAGGCCCCTTTTAGTTGGTAAGCTGCAACCTAAAAAATTTTTGCCAATGGAAGAAAAGATGAGAGCTTATAATTATTAGTCTCTCCTTAATATTAATATAAAATGAGAATTATTAAAAGTTGTAATTCTAAAATACCTTTTTTCAAGGTGTTTCTTTTTTGAAGGGGAAGGTTGGTGGTGGGTCCGGGCAGTCTTGTTACTATGCAGGTATAAGCATTTCTTACTATTGCTGTGTATAGCATGTCAATCAATGGACAGGCAATCGCTTGTAGTGGTTCCTGCCAAGCCATTGTGGATACTGGTACTTCCCTTCTTGCTGGACCCTCCAGTGACATTGCCAACATCCAGTACTATATTGGTGCAACTCAGGACTCAAATGGACAGGTGTGTAATTTCCATATTATCTCAGCTGAGTAATTAAGAGTTATACAGAAATTAATCTTTGTTTTTCTTTTTGTTATTCCTAGTATGTGATTAATTGCAACAATATTAGCAACATGCCAACTATTGTCATTACCATCAATAGTGTACACTAGTTCCCATTGCCAGCCAGTGCCTACGTGCGTCAGGTATGTTAAATAAAATGTCTTTCATAATTACAAAACAAGTATCTGACACTGGCCTACTGCTGGTACCAGTAAACCCATTTTTTGTCCTCTTTTACAGAATCAGGAAGGTTGCAGCAGTGGATTCCAGTCCATGAATCTGCCCACTAGCTCAGGGGATTTATGGATTCTGGGAGACGTATTTATCCGTGAATATTATGTGGTGTTTGATAGGGCCAATAATTATGTAGCAATGGCTCCAATAGCATAAGTAATATCTCCCCATGCTGTATCCAGAGCTAACGTATATGAGCTGTTTAAAAACACTTCAGTGGTTTTGCTAAAGAAGTTTTTTCAACACCTTTTGAACTTTAAATATGTAATGCAATTTATTTAGTAAAAATAACATACTAATAAAACACATGTTCATAACATCAATTTATGCTTTTAAGTTTTTATTTAAAAAAAAAAAACTAAAAAAAAAAAAACGACTTCACATAAAAGTTATCAGGATAATGGTTGTTTAACATACATCTAATTATTTAAGCATTACCCATACCAATTCAATTATAACCTTGCTATATACTCGTACACTTCTCAACATAGAAAATGCAACACCGAGAAAGAAAAGAAAAGGCATGGATTTATGGATGTCACAAGATGGGTAGACATGTTAATGATATACAAATGATGAAAAAAATGGAAACAAAATCATCAAATTATCATAGTTTATTCCCTGCACATAATACCTTGGCTGTGATAATTGAGGTTATTAATGGTTGTTTAAGGAATGTTCTGTCAGTTCTGAATTTTAGAAAGCAAATCATCAAGATCCACTTTCTGACAACTCTTTTGCAATTGTCAACCAATGATGTCCCAGTTGTGTTAGATGGAAGACATCTTCAGAGGACTTCCGGGGCCGTTGCGGTCTCGGGCGCGGCCTCCTCCGGGGTCAATGGCGGGTCCTGAGCAAGACGGGGCACCTTCCGGATGCGGGTGGTGTGTGGAACTGGGGTCGGTGAGGGGCTGGCTGCTGGCGGCTTCTTCGGGCTGGTCCTCGCAGACCGGTGGGACGGACTCTGATGCCGGTGTTGGTGGCAGCGGACCAAGCGGGGTGTCAGCAGCAACCGGTACAGGAGGCGAGGGAGGCAGTATAGAGGGCAGGGGCAGGCTGGGTCCCTCAGCCTGATCGGCCGGTCCCTGGGGGACATAGAGGAGCGGGTGAGCGGGTAAGCGACCCACGCCCCCAAGGTTGCCTCCACTTCGTGTGCCCACACGGCCGCAGCCAGCTCCTCCATCTCGGCCATCCACCGCTCCAGCATAAAGCGCGCCTGCGCCTGGATCCGGCGACACATCCGTGCGGTCTGGGCTTCTACCCATGCCGCTGTTCCGGGCACGAGCTCCTGCACTCCGGGCTTGTTGGACGGGTCGGCCATGTTGCTTTCTCGGGGTCCAGGAACCAGAAGGGTGGCAGGGTCCTGGAGTCCCTGCCCTTTATCTGCTCGGTCACATGCCAAAGAAACTTCACCCGCCCCCCCTTTTCCTGGCACTCCTCTCTCAGGCCAGTAAGTTTCGTTTTTCGACTTCCGGCCTTGCTTTCTGCCCGTGTTCCCAAAGGGCGGGGCTTCGGCTTTCGCGCCCTTTTGTCAGGGAAGGAGACCCTGGGCGGGAATCTTCGTGCCAAAAGATGGCGGTTTCTGGAAATTTTGCAACGGATCACCGCTGACTTCAATACAAGGCGCACTTCCACAAGGTAAGTGGATGGGTAAGTATCCTGTTCGTGATGACAAGTTTTGGGGTGTGCCGCCCCCATGCCGGCAGCCTGCCGCTGCTCGGGTCCGGGCCTTCCGGTGGGTGGCTTAAGGGTCCCTGGACCTGGGGGATCCCGCGGACACTCCGAATGAATAGGGTTGGGGGGTGGTGGATGTAGGACGTATATGTACGGGCTGGGCCGTACTAGGTTCGTGACGCCACCCATGGTATGTGATGATTTTGGACACCACCGCTGAAGTTACGGGGCACCCAGGGGAGATGTTGTGCAGCAAGTTGTTAACCCCTCCGTGGGCAGGGATGGTGGCCCCGGGACCCGTTGGGGGTTGTTGTTTGTGTAGGGGGGATGGGCGACCGCAGGGAGCTGGTGTACTCACTATGGAAGGAAACACATGAGTCTATGGTAAACCAAGGTGATGGTGGTCGGTGCCCGCAGCCGGCTGTGTTCTGACTCCCACCCGGCTGGTGGTCTCGGTCTTTCTCCTGCACCTTTGTGTAATGGTGGACTGCCTGTGCTTGCAACTTCAGGAGTCCACTCCCGGCTGGATGTGGCCTAAGGAGCCCTTGCCCACAGATGCTGGCCCGTGGGATTTCTGAGCCCTGGCGGTGGCCTTTTATCCCCCTCGGTGGGCTGTTACCTTCAGTCGGGACTTTGGGTGGGACAGGACCTGTAGACCTGGCCTCAATCGGTCAATTAACCAGTTCCAGTAGCTTCTGGACGTGGCTTCAGGGTCCGAGATCCCCCGTGTGCTCCGGTTTCCGAGTCGGTTCACCGGGTCGGTACCGGCGGGCTACAACCCTGTCCTGGTCCACCTCAGTTCCACCGAGCCGTCTTCCCGGCTCCTGCAGACGGAGACCGCCATCTGCCTCCTAGCCAAAGGCACCAGGGCTCCTACCCTGGCACCTGTTCAATTTGGGTATTCGCCTCTGCTGGAGCTGGCCACAGCTCCAGCCCACACTCCTCTCCAACTTGAACTCTAACAGAATCTGCCTGTTTTCCCACCCTGGGCTGTTTAAACTCCTCAGTGGGCGTCTTCCAACCGCCTGGTTCCGCCCCCTGGTGTGTCTATCTAGCCCTGAGGGGGGTGACTAGGGTTTTGAAGGTCGGCTGACGTCACCTGTGAGGGAAGGTGTTGTGTAGGGGCCCTATATGTGACTACCTGGCCTGGCCAGGGCGTCACACAAGCACACTCCCAGAACAGATTGTTCTCGTTAACCAAGGTTCCACTGTATATAGTTGTGTGCTGTCCGAGTAAAAATCAGAGAGCACACTGATTAATATAATTCAATAGAGATAGTCATCAGGCACTTATTCTCTTCAATGTATCAGATTAGACTCACCCATTCAAGTCTATGGATATGCACAATATACAGTAAGATCGGATCCCATACACACTAGTATTACATCTTACTTTTGTGGATACATACCAAACTGTATTTGATCCGGAATATTTTAAAATGGTGATGTATTAATATGGAAGCCAAATGGATATCTATACGGAGGAAAATTGTTTAAAGTTTTCTGGATAAAAATTGGATAAATTTTAAACTCCCACCTCTTCTGTGGCCTTCCTTCTAACACTCTTACTCCCCTCCAATCTATCCTAAATTCTGCTGCCCTACTAATCTAACTCTCCCCCGTTATTCCCCGGTCTCTCCTCTTTGCCAATCTCTTAACTGGCCTCCCATTACCCAAAAATTCTGTTTCAAAACACTAACCATTAAATACAAAGACACCCGCAACCTGTCTCCTCCATACATCTGTGACCTAGTCTCCCAGTACTTTCCTACACGCAACCTCCAATCTTCACAAGATCTCCTTCTCTACTGCTTTCATCTCCTTTTCCCACCGTCGCATACAAGATTTCTCCTGTGCCTCCCCCATATTCTAGAACTCTCTACCCGAACATATTAAACGCTCACCTACTGCGGAAAAATTCAAAAGGAACCTGAAGACCCATCTCCGACAAGCCTACAACCTGCAGTAACCCTCAGTCCACCATAGAACCGCATGACCTGGTCAATCCTCACCTACTGTATCCTCAACCCCTTGCCTGTAGACTGTGAACCCTCGTGAGCAGGGTCCTCTCTCCTTCTGTACCAGTCTGTGCCTTGAATTTTTCACGATAATTGTACTTGTCTATGTATGCCTCTTATTCACATGTAAAGCGCCATGGAATAAATGGCCCTATAATAATAATAATAATAGTAATAATAATAATAAAAAAAAAAATAATAATAATAATACACCCTTCTGACCCCAGCATAAAGCAGAGTCCTACAAAGCTCTTGGTGAGTTACCACTGCACTAGTAAGTCGAGGATACTGTGCCGCAGCATTATAAAAGTTGTAGCAGTAATATTTTTCATTCATTCGAACTTTCCTTGAGGAACATTAAGAACATTAATAACCTAGTATGCCAAGGAACTCGCCTGAGGAATGTTCTACTGTGCTGAATGCACTTTGACAAATCATCAAGATCCGCTGCTGGCAGCATCCTTTTCAAGTGTTAACCAATGACTTTCAAGATGTGCGTGATGGGACACTGCAGGCCACAGTAGAACGTTTAGGCCACGTAGGCTGCTCACAGTAGTATGAGCAACATGCAACCTGAACAGGTTACGGATAAAGATGTCTACCAATCATATAATTTCCATAATGCCACGACTTTTCCTTCGTGGTGTTACAATTTCAATGTTGAGGAGTGTATATACAATATATAAATGACTATCTATGGTTTACAAAATAGCCAAATCTATTGCACTGGGTTATTTAACCTTGGTCTAATGCTGGGATCTTGAAATCTTTACATTTCTCTGCATCTGCTTCATTACCACCTGGCCCCTCATCCCAATCCAGCTGTGTGGGTTGGCACAGTTCTGTATCAGTGAATTGCTTGGTCAGCCTGCAGTGTGTTCAGCAGAAGAGACAACACTGAGCCTTGTTTGTGAAATGTGCCCAAACGAAGCTCTGTCAATGACAAGCCTCTTAGTATGGGACCATAATGTGCCATTATCATCGCTTTTCAAAAAAATGACAGCGTCTATTTAGTTAGCCATGAAAGAAGGCACTGTGAGCAGAGGTTGGAGTTGGAGACCCTGTTGACAAACATCACTACAATCTCTTACAAGTGCTGTACTGCTGAAAAGTCAGGTTTATATAAAACTTAAAGGAAAAAAATGGTCATATTACAGAAAATTCAAACTTGGGTTCAACTTAGGACAAGACCAAAAGGACGTTAGTAAAGAAGGACATCAATCAAATAAACTTTGTAGAGCAGCCATAAAAACATCAGAAAAAGCTTTGTAAAAACAAAAAAACTGTTCATTCAAGCAAATGTTGAAATAATGTTGAGAACTTAGTGAGAACTAGTGCATTGGGATGCTCAGGTACTAGCGGACCTTGACCGAGTATCGCGGGTGCTCTGATATGTTGTCCGTGATACAACGACCACAAAGCACAGGCTCTCTTCACTGCAAGATGTGTGCAGGCACACTAGGGAGAGCCAGTTGCAGTCTCTAAATGGATCTCCCAAGGAATAAAATATTGTTCTCTGACGTAGTATTACCCCCCAAAAACCACCTTCCCTCCCTCCTATCGGAAATGTTCTGTTTATGGTTGGCTGTTTGTGGGTAAAGACCCGAATTTCACGGATGTGTCACTGCCAATCACGCTGGTTTCACGGTCGTCTGACAATCCTGTGGCATTGAGTATTAGAAAATCCCAGAGACTGGTAGCACGTGTTGTTATCTACCAGTTCCCTGTTTCTACAGCAGCGGACTCTATGAGCCTGGGAAACTGTCAGTTTTTCCTCTCAGTTGCTAGCCTCTGACTTCCTTTATAAACCTCACCCTGGCGTGGTTTCGGTGCGGTTTATAGTTGTTCCTGGCTGTGGTCTTAGTGGTCATCTCCTCTTGTTCTTCCAGAGATTTCTGTGGTAGCTGTACCTAAGATAAGTGTTTGACTTTTGCCATCTACCTGGGCTTAGGTGGTAGCATTTGTGTTTCCCCTGTATGGCTTCCTTTATTCTCCCTTAGCGTTGGCAAGGACTCATACTTTCCATCCTTACTTAGGGCTCAGATCAGGGTTTGCCTAGGGTAAGGGACTCCTGCTTGGTGACAGGTGCAGAACCTGTATAGGGTTGATGAGGGCAGTGAGGGTGAGCTGCAGGTTGTTTGTGAGGGTCACCACTTCCCCCTTTCCCTAGCGATCGGGCATTCCTTTCCCCTTCCCATTCTATTGTACTATATGGCTGGTATAGCGTCTATCCTCAGCTGTGACACCGAACAGGCCAATCGTTGACTTTCCATAATGATCGTTACTCGTGTCGAGCTCCTTTGAGCGTCTAACCAGAACCAATCGATGCTCAAGCATTCAAGCATTTTAGTGGTGCTCACACATCACTAGTGAAAACATATAAGAAATAGATCTGTAATTGGTAGTGCCACTTTTGCCGCTGGTGGGCGTTGTAAAATGCAAAAGCAAAGAAGACACCGGCCACAAAAGTCAAGTGCCATGGAGGACCAGTCTAAACCCCAGACCCGGGCAGCACAAATACATTTTACTCAACTTTATCAAACACTTAAAGTAACTGTCCATAATGGAATTGTTATTTAAAAATGTCAGAATGTCATAAAAGGAAGTCATACTTCCCTTACAGATCACTGGTGGACACAGACAGTAGAGGGCCTTTGTGCAATAACAATATATGGGTGCTTTTAATTCCAGGAGCTCCTCATCATGCACCAGTCCACCTGCATTGGAGGTGAAAATGGGCCACCTAACCTCTTGGGTCCCTGTGCGGTTGCATAGGTTGCGCCAATGCTATGTTCACCCTTGCTACAGATCCTCCGTTGCTCCTGGGGCTTTATAGTAAAAAGATTATAGCTATCAGTAAAACATAATAAAACAGTTATGAAATGTCCCCTTTCTGCAGAACAATAGCCATAACTTAATTGTCATAAATTAGGATCTACTTACAGATAGCAGTGATAAACATAAGCCACAGCCACCCGATAATTACTAGATCAATATTTATAAAGGGAGCTTTACATGTTACGACATCACTAACACTATATCGTCGGGGTCACGTCGTTCGTGACGCACATCCGGCGCCGTTAGCGTCATTGCAGCGTGTAAAACCTATGAGCGACAATAACGAGCGCAAAAACGTGAAAAATCGTTGCTCGTTGACACATCGCTCATTTCCTTAATATTGTTACTGCTGCAGGTACGATGTTGTTCCACGTTCCTGCGGCAGCACACATCACTACGTTTGACACCGCAGGAACGACGAACATCTCCTTATCTGCGGCCACCGGCAATGAGGAAGGAAGGAGGTGGGCGGCATGTTCCAGCCGCTCATCTCCGCCCCTCCTCTGCTATTGGGCGGCCGCTTAGTGACGCCGCAGTGATGTTGCTATGACGCCGAATGCACCTTCCCCTTGAAGGAGGGATTGTTCGGCGGTCACAGCGACATCGCACAGCAGGTATTTGTGTGTGAAGCAGCCGTAGCGATAATGTTCGCTACGGCTGCGATCACCACATATCGCACCAACGACGGGGGCGGGTGCTATCGCTCGCAACATCGCTAGCAAACGCTAGCGATGTCGCCGCGTGTAAAGCCCCCTTAAGATGTAAATAGCAGTCATGGTATAATTGATACTTGATAGGACCCGGGCAAGTCGCTGGATTGATACATGAAAGAAAGACAAAAGAAATTCTGACCAAAAATGCCCAATTGCTGAAAAAGTGACACTTTATTAAAGCAGGGTAGGTGAAAAAGCGGCACATATACAAGTAAGAACGCAGGCGCCAGGGAAATCCGGAAGAAAAGGGTTATTTAACCCAACACTGGCAATATGTCATTAGGATGTCAAATTAGTTATCTACACAGTATAGAATAGAAAAGAAAAAGGATTACCAGGCACTAAAAAAGCCAACTGGGTTCCCTAAACAAATATTATAAGGGTAATAATCCCCCAGCAACAGTGTTTCAGTGCAGCACTTATAGCACACCAAAATATCCTAACTGGATTTATAGCTGCACTGATTGAAATAGGGAACCATGGCTCCTCTATATGTAATATAATTATACGGCCAAATTGTTACTGAGCCTAAATAGCCTCAAGAGCTAACATACTTGAAGGGGTCAAATCCGGAGAACCACCTGGAGCCGGCGTCCACCCGACGGCCGTTTCGGCTAAGAAAGCCTGAGAGCAAGCTCACTCCATTAGCCATACGGGTGAGCGGGATCCGATTAGTTCCACATTATAGGGTCCAAACAGTGAACAAGGTGCCACGAAAAAGGTTACAGGCTAACAAGCAACACCAAGGGCACGGATTCAAGCGTGCTCCCTCCTTGCTGCAGCAGTGCTCAGAATTCTGGTTTACAAGCTGTCGGAGTCAGTATTCTTGGACTGAGTGAGTACGCAGAAAGCCTTTCCTTTCCCAACGGCACCCTTCACTGCCACCACCAGGGCCCGGGTCACACCCCCCTACCCACGGAGGGGTTAGACACCTTGCTGCCATACCACCGCCACCGGGCTCCCCGAACAGAAACCTTGGTACTTCATCTTACCACGCACCGTGGGTGGCGTCACGAACTTGTAACTCCCCTGTACATACTCCCCTTTTCAAACTCGAGTGTCCGCACGAACCCACGGGTCCGGAGACCCCTCAAGCCACCGTGGTTCCGGATCCGAGCGGCTCGGCGCTGACACGGGGGCGATATATATATACTGAAACTTCCTATATATCTGCTTCCAGGTCCTTCTCCACACACAATAAATAACTGCTCAGCCAAGTACTGCCCAAGCCTGAGACCTGCATCAGTCAGGGATTGACTGCAGCAGTAAGTATGGACTGACAGGGACGGTCATCACCAAACCAGGAAGCAATAAGTAAGGTGCCTTTTTTATGCTATATTGACAATTTTTAAAAAGAAAACTTGTACAACCCCTTTCAATGAGGGTTGTTTTTTTGTTTAAAAAAAAAGAACAAAAAAACAAAAAACACATTTGTCACTCTGGAGGACTCAGAACCACAGGACACAATTTTTCGGGTGGTGACACCTCAAGTGATTTACAAACATACTGCCTGGTTCCGACTCAGGAACCTGTGATCAGTTTATAATTAGGACACCCTTTTATCAAAAGTGGATTGAACAAGGCAGACAAACCTTTCAATTCAACCCTTGCAGGGTACAATCTGAATCTTCCTTTTCCTAGATTGAATCCATCAGTAAATCTGCCATGAAATCTGAGAAATCCAGGGCGAGTTATAAATTTGACAAATGGAAAAGCAAAATCCATTGGAAAAAATCTGACATTAAAGGGAATCTATCAATTGCATTAAGGGTATGTGCGCACGTTGCTTTTTACCTGCTTTTTACCTGCTTTTTTGCTGCTTTTTCTTCTGCGCTGTTTAATGCCAAAATGGATGTGTTCTTCTATTCAAGCAAAGTCTATGGGAATTTGGGTTTCTTGTTCACACTATGTTGTTCAAAATGCTGCCTTTTTGAGGCAGAACTTTGGTCAAAAACTCAGCTTTTCAAAGAAGCAACATGTCAATTGTTTTTGCCATTTGGGTTTTGCACTGCAAAGCTGAGTTTTTGACCAAAGTTCTGCCACAAAAAGGCAGCATTTTGAACAACATAGTGTGAACAAGAAACCCAAATTCCCATAGACTTTGCTTGAATAGAAGAACACATCCATTTTGGCATTAAACAGCGCAGAAGAAAAAGCAGCAAAAAAGCAGGTAAAAAGCAGGTAAAAAGCAACGTGCGCACATACCCTAAACCTCCTAAGCCGTTTATATGGATATGAAGGTCATGAAAAGTTGAATAAAATGATACCTTGATTTTGTGATCTGCTATGTTATTCCCGAGAAATCCACATTTTTCTTATATGTAAATGAGCTGTTAAGATCTATGGGCTGGACATAGATCTCCCTGAGAATCTGCCTCCAGAAATTATTATAAATAAAAGGAGATGTTATCAGTGTGAGACATGTACATCAGGAGAGCGGACTGTCAGCCATTACATGTCTCACACTGGTAAATCCCACCTTCATTTATAATAAGCTCTAGAGGCAGATTCTCAGGGTGATCTATGTCCGGCGCATAGAACTTAACAGCTCATTTACATATTAAGACAAATGTGGATTTCTCTGAAACAAAACATCAGATCGCAGATATCAAAGTTTAATTTTATTCAACTTTCTATAACCTACATGCCCGTATAGACGGCTCAGAAGGCTTGATGTTACTGAATGATTCCCTTTAAAATAATTAAAAACAAGAAGGGATCAATCAATAACTAGATAGATTGATACCACCACATCATTATGAAGACAACACTAAGAAGATGCAAACATTCTGAATAAATAATATTCTTTCATCATAGTTGTTAAGGAGTCAAGTAAGATACATTTTCATGAGCCCCATCTGAATTGATTTCAATGAGTTAGGAATTACCAGTCATTAAATGTGTATTCCTAAATGTAGGTTTGAACGCAGCCCTGAAGGGGTTCTCCAGGAATAAACTTTCTTTACTCCACGATTAAATGCAAGGAAGAAGAAAACGACCGCACTTTCCACTTTATAACCTGAATCTTCCTTATTGCGTGCAAAAAAACAGGGTAAAACAGCGAGCGAGGAGCTGGGTGCAGGCCCTCTTACGGACGACGGCCGTTTCGTGTCTGATTACTCTTCAACAGGTCCATTTCTTTAATCCATGAGCCCAGGCTGGGTTAAAATGATATAAGGAGCTGTTGCTCACCCTCCCCATGTAGTTGTGATGCCACCATTGCAGGAAAAAGGATGACTGGAGCAGAGTCAAAGACACAGCGTTGGACTCAGGTATGGCGAGTAATGATGAGCGGGCACTACCTTGCTCGGTACTTGTAACCAGTGATGAGCGGGCACTACCATGCTCAGGTGCTCAGTGTTTGTAACTAATGATGAGCGGCACTACCATGCTCGGTGCTTGTAACTAGTGATGAGTGGGCACTACCATGCTCGGGTGCTCAGTACTGGTAACTAGTGATGAGCGGGCACTACCATGGTCAGGTTCTCGGTACTTGTAACTAGTGATGAGCAAGCACTACCATACTTAGGTGCTCTGTACTCGTAAAAAGCAGTCAGATGGGCGCGACTCGAGTATACTAGTATAATGGAAGTCAAGGGCGCACGCAAGCATTTTTCTAGGAAATCTTTTTTGGTCTCAGTGCATTTATTTAAGACATGAAGCAACTTTACAACAGCTTGTGAGTTAATATTTACTACTCTTATACATTTACAGCTCCTATGTGGACTTATGGGTTTCCATGGTAACAGACAACAAACAACCACTGTGTAGTCAGACACTGGAGTCATACTCTCTTCTGCCTTTCCCAACCAGGAAATGTTCATTAGTATAAAATAGGGGGAAATGAGAAGAAAATATGGCAGCAGGATAAGATTATACATAGTTTGTTTGTTAACTGTCAAAAAAGAAGTAATACAGAGCCAAAGTTCCCATAAATGCCCTTAACTTGGTAAAACCTTAGGAAGTCCAGGTTTTTCTTTATATCAATAAATGTAATATTAGAAGTTTGTGATCACGATTATTTTGAGAAAACAATATCAACATGAGGATAATCAAGCTCTTTCCAAATAAAATGCTTTGTAAATCCATTTTAGGAGCTCATTGTACTTGAAAGATTATGATTAGCATTGGTGATCCTTTATGTACACGTACAAAGTACTTTATTTGTGATGAAGCTGATTATCTTTGTGTTTTTGTTTTCTGAAAGTAGTCGTGAGCGCCACAATCTTGAATTTTACATATAGGATTTGTTTGTCTGTTGCCATGGAGATGGAAGTTTTGAGCTCAATCATCATTTTTAAGATATTGGGATTCTGTCAGAGAACAAAGTCATTCTTGTTTACATTGAGGCAGCAAATCTGTACATGGCTAAACCTACTAGGGAAGGGTTGCCACCTTAGTGCCACGGAAAGTCAATAGAGAGGGTTTTTTTTAGTATAGTGTTCTTATTATTTTAAACTTATGTGGACTTGTCGTGGGTATCTATGGGTAACAAACAAAATCTGCAACAAATCCATGACTAAAGGGTGCTTTACACGCTGCGACATCGCTAACGATGTATCGTTAGGGTCACGTCATTAATGATGCAGATCCGGCGTCGTTAGCAACATTGCAGCGTGTGGCAGGCAGGAGCGACGATCAACGATCGTAAAAGCGTCAAAAATCATTGATCGTTGACACGTCACTCCTTTTCATAATATCGGTGGTGGTGCATGTCGCTGTATGTGACACCGCAGGAACGACGAACAATCTCCTTACCTGCGTCCACCGGCAATGAGGAAGGAAGGAGGTGGGTGAATGTTACGTCCCGCTCATCTCCGCCCCTCCGCTTCTATTGGCCGGCCGCTTAGTGACGTCGCTATGACGCTGAACGCACCTCCCCTTGAAGGAGGGATAGTTCGGCAATCACAGCAACGTCGCTGAAAAGGTATGTGCATGTGACGTTGCCGTAGCGATAATGTTCACTACGGCAGCGATCACCAAATTTCGCATGAACGACGGGGGCGGGTGCTATCGCGCACAACATCGCTAGCTATTGCTTGCAATGTCGCAGCGTGTAAAGCACCCTTTACAGTTAAAATTCACAAGAAATCTGTGACAAGGTTTCACAACAGAAATTGATGTGGACATACTCTTTGTACCGTTCACATGTGCAGAATTCACATACAGATTCCACACTAAAAATTTGGTGGTTTGCGGTGGGACCAAAAGCAATGACATCCTGTTTTTCAGTCACCATTGAGAGTTATGATTGTCTGCAGCAGTTCAGAGATTGAACTTTGAACTGACATGTCATCAAATGTGTCTCTGATGACATCTCATTCCAGTCCCGTGACTGCTGTAGCCCCAATCGCAACCCTCAATGGTCAAGTATTATTACTTCTGATCCCAGGATAGGCCGCCAAAGTAGCCTGTGCTGGATCGATGGAGGCAAGAGTGCAGAGGATGGCTAGGTTGGGGTTTTAAAACACATTTCTGAAGGGGTTTCTTTTTTTTGTTTCTTTTTTTTTTTTTTTTCTTTTGGGGATGGGGGGGGGTCCATGTCAGTCAGCTCCTTTAAAACCAAACCTAAATTTAAAACCAAACAACTGGTAATTATCTGGCTGATCATGCTCATATAACTATATTGTAAGGGAAAAGTCAATTAAAACGAGTGTGTATATATTACACATATGAAAAATGTAAAGTTGGTGTACGGTTATCCATAAAGCATAATATCCTACTTCTTACCTCACAAAAGTCTAAAGAGAGAGGATAGACACACTTTGACTATTGTTTGCCTAGCAACTAAAAAGGTAAAGGTTATCAACCCTCTTTTCATGGGATGGAATGTTTTGTATTTTTTCCCTTCCCCACAGTACTTTACTCCATGTGATTTCTGAAGCAACATATACCTAAAGTTGTAGAAGGGTCAATTTTTGCTTGGGGTAGGAAAGATGACAGCAAACAGGAAGAGGAAGAGATGGCGCTTGATCTCGCTGACATTCACTAACTGGTTGCAAGCGTTTGAAATCTTAACTAGTGTTATTAGCCAGAAGGCGACAAAGAATTGTTTGCCACTGTTTTGCTATATAGATTCCATTGGTGAGGCACACAGCGTGTATACGTAAGGCTGGAATCACACTTGCGAGTGTAAAATCGGTCCGAGTGTTGATCCGTGTGCAATGCAACAGCAATGCGATGTGATTTTTCTCATGATTGTAGTCCATGTGCAATCTGTGTGTGATCCGTATGGGATCCGTTTTTATTCTCAGCAGCTATGTCATCTGCCATTCAGCTCTGCTACATACCTGCTGACAGCAGACACAGACAGAGCCATTTTTATACACGAAGAAAAACGTGGTATAAATCCTTTTAGTTAAAAATAATCTTTATTATAATTGCATTAAAATTAATACAGCAAGTAAGTCCTCAAGGGGTTAACTGAACTGCTGGAATAGGTCAATAACAGTAATTGTGGACAGTTTACAACATGAACTACATACAGAAGGATCACAATTTTTTAATCATAACTATCAAGGATATAGTACAGTGGATTATACGTAAACACACACTGAAATTTCCTATTGATACTATTTGATGGTAATGTACCCAACCTCACAATTGCTAATTGCGATCACAGTTCTATGTGTCATATCCATATAGTCATTATGGTATAACCAAAGCCTTGCCCATGTGGCTAAGGACAGTAAATAGTCATAAACGGCATAACCATAGCCTACAATTTATCCACAGTTATAGTAAATAAACACTACTGACCACATCACAGCAAGTCCAGGCAACCACCAGTCCCTACGCGCGTTTCACCTCTTACACTTGCGAGTGTAAAATCGGTCCGAGTGTTGATCCGTGTGCAATGCAACAGCAATGCGATTTGTGATTTTTCTCATGATTGTAGTCCATGTGCAATCTGTGTGTGATCCGTATGGGATCCGTTTTTATTCTCAGCAGCTATGTCATCTGCCATTCAGCTCTGCTACATACCTGCTGACAGCAGACACAGACAGAGCCATGTAGCAGAGCTGAATGGCCGCTGACAGCAGACACAGACAGAGCCGCGGGATCAGAATGAAGTCGGATGAACTTCACCCGACTTCATTGTCATCCCGCAGCTCTGTCTGTGTGTCATTGCCAGATTTTCGAAGGTCTCACCGGTGACCACAAATCCCGAGTGACTTAAGTGATCTGCGTGATCAGCGGTGCCGTCACTGAGGTTACCCGCGGCCACAGCAGAAGTCCTCCTGTTGAGATCTGTGGCCGCGGGTAACCTGAGGGACGTCATCGCTGATATCGCGACTCACTTCAGTCGCTGCGGGGAGCTCACAGAGAGCGGTCGTGGTCTGTGGCCGCTCTCTGTCAGCTTCCGATGTAGCAGAGCTGAAAGCGTCGTGGGACCTCTGTGGATTACTTCAGACCTGGAGGGGTATTTGGAGACTTGAATATAGTGGTGAAAGAGGGTGTTTTTTTGTCATTTATTTCAAATAAAGGATTTTTTGGTGTAGGTCTTCATTTTCTTTATCTTACAGGTTAATCATGGAAGGTATCTCGGGGAGACGCCTGCCATGATTAACCTAGGACTTAGTGGCAGCTATGGGCTGCTGCCATTAACTCCTTATTACCTCGATTGCCACCGCACCAGGGCAAATCGGGATGCGCCGGGTACAGTCCCGGTACTGTCTCATCTAATGGATGCGGCAATTCCGGGCGGCTGCTGGCTGATATTGTTAAGGTGGTGGGCTCCCCATAACGTGGGGCTCCCCATCCTGACAATACCAGCCTCCAGCCGTATGGCTTTACCCTGGCTGGTATCAAAATTGGGGGGAACCACACGCCATTTTTTTTTAATTATTTATTTATTTAATTTACTGCACGATATAGACACGCCCACCGGCGGCTGTGATTGGTTGCAGTGAGACAGCTGTCACTTAACGTGGGGGCGTGTCTGACTGCAACCAATCATAGGTGCCAGTGGGCGGGGAAAGCAGTGAATACGAGATGGATTAATGAGCAGCCAGCTTTTTCAAAAGAGGAAAAGCCACGGGAGCTTTGTGACAGCCGGGCAGCGCCGTGCTGGTGATTAGGGATCAGGGAGTATGAGAGAGGGGGGAAGGAAAGAGATAGACCAACAGACAGAGAGAGAGAGAGAGACAGACTGACAGAGATAGACCGACATCGACAGACCTCACTCATTTGCAGTGTTTTCTGCAACATGCGATAAATGTATTTATAAAAACGCATGTCACTAGGGTGTGTGTGCCGTCCGTGTGACATCCGGTTTTTTTTTCACGCACCCATTGACTTTCATTGGAGTGACTCGCGCGTGAAACTCACCAAAACGCAGCATGCTGCTATTTGTTTCTCAGTCCGATTTGGACTGAGAAAAAAATAGCAGATGGGAGCTGCCTCATTGATTAACATGGGTCCGAGTGCAATGCGAGAATTTCTCGCATTGCACTCGTGCGAGTTAATCGTAAGTGTGAAGCCAGCCTAAAGGTATGACGAACAGTTTTGGCAGAGAAGAGCCATCCACCAGGACATGCGTTGGGACCAAAAGAACATTGGCCTTTGGTTGCACGTGGTGGCCCCTTCTATCCTGGGTCATTCCTTTCAAGGGGGCCAAGTCTCCCAGCCAGTCAGGAGGTCAAGTAACTGGTAGTCAATCCGGACAGGTGGTTTTGAAGAAGCCAGGACTATGTTAGCAATTTAATGAAAGTCAATGCGAGTTTGGGACAAGCTGCAAGTTTAAGAAACTTTCTTCCCATTGTAATTAATCATCGTATGAGGTACTATGAGGTTTTAAAAGAGGTAAAATTCCTTGCCTACTTAAGAACTTAAAATCTGCGTAAAAGCATTCAGCGGTGGTATTAGAGAAATTGGCAAAGGAGGTTGCCCTGGGTGAGATGGCTGGGCCATAAGACTTTCTCCCAATGAAGGATCTGGTAGTTTCTCTATTGGGAACGGTCTCTAAAAAGGACAAGTTTCGGCTGATTCAACACTTAAGAATACACGCTGCAATATCGGTACCGATATCGCTAGCGAGCATACCCGCCCCCGTCGGTTGTGCGTCACAGGCAAATCGCTGCCGTGGCGCACAACATCGCTAACACCCGTCACACGTACTTACCTGCCTAGCGACATCGCTGTGACCGGCGAACCGCCTCCTTTCTAAAAGGGCGGTTCGTTCGGCATCATAGCGACGTCACTAAGCGGCCACCCAATAGCAGAGGAGGGGCGGAGTTGAGCGGGCCGAACATCCCGCCCACCTCCTTCCTTCCTCATTGCCGGCGGGACGCAGGTACCGTGAGTTTCCTTGTTCCGGCGGTGTGTGCTGCCACAGGAACGACAAACAACCTCGCTAGTGCCCGAACAATGATATTTGGTGTTTGAACGACCTCTCCAAAACCAACGATTTTTACCACTTTTGCGATCGTTGAAGGTCGCTCGTACGTGTCACACGCTGCGATGTCGCTAACGACGCCGGATGTGCGTCACAAACACCGTGACCCCGACGATATATCGTTAGCGAGGTCACAGCGTGTAAAGCACCCTTTACACTTTTCCTATCCTCAGAGTTTGTCAGTTTTTGATGGCATTGACCTGGTGCTTTGTTCCATATACACATCATTTGTAGAGGTAGTAAAGTGGGTTATGAGGTCTGAAAAAGGCACTTTAATGGATAAGACTGATATAGAATCGGCCTTTAGATTGCAGCCAGTTCATCCTGACTGTGTGAGGTTATTGTGTAGTTTCTGGGACTGGAACTTTTTATTGATCATTACTTATTGACGGGATGCTCTCTTGTTTGTCCTTGGAGTCATTTAGCACCCTTTGCGTAGTTTGCAAGGTTTCAGGTTCTGATTCCATTATACACTATTTAGATGATTTTTTATGTATCTCCTTAGGGGCTAACCACTATGTGGATCTATTTTTCGGACCACGGGTTGGGGTTCCATTGGCTTCTGGTAAGACGGAAGGGTCGGATATATATGTATTTTTTCGCCATAGTTATCGACTTTGAAAAATGGAAGTTTTGTCTTCTAGAAGACAAGGTGATGGTATGGAGGTCGGAGGATGTGAGAGCATGCCAACTGAAAAAAAAATGAAAAAAATCACTCTGTGGGAGGTTTATTTACTTCTGGCCATGCTTAATTATGCCCGTGGGAAGGGTGTTTTCTCAAACGCTAGCAAATGCGACAGCAAGGGTTAAGGCTTCTCATCATTATGTGTACTTGGCAAGTGAGCCTATGTCAGATTTGACAGTTTGGGGAAATTTTTTGGAACATTACAATGGCCAGTCTGTGTTGATGGAGAAAGTAGGTGACTATCTTGTGCTGAATTTATTTATGGATGCATCAGTCAGTTTTGGTTTTGGGGAATACTTTCAAGGACATTGGTGTACCGTTAAGTGGTCTGAGGATTGGCAGTCTTGTCGCCTGCTGAGGAATGTTGCTCTTTTAGAGACTTTCCCAATACCGTTTGCACTTGTATGTGTATTTGGGAGCGGTCCGGGCGGATGTGAAAAGAAAAGGGAGACAGCTCGGTTTTCCCAGGAAATCAACAGTTATTAGGTGGCTCGGTTTAGAGGCATGGGGTGTAATATAGGGTTGAAAAAAATATCCCGTTTTGTTAGGTTGGTTAGAGCTCCAGATATTTTTGTGTTACATGAAGGGGATAACTATTTAGGGGTTTGCCCTTTCAGGGAATTGGTCAGGGATGTTAAACATGATTTGTTGTGTCTCTGGGAGTCTTTCTTTGGGACTGTTACTGTGTGGTCTGACTTTGTACCATGACAAAATTGGCTGAACGCTCGTTCCGATAAAAGGTTATGTACCGTCCCAGCAGTCGGGGTGCTGCTCGGATCCGCGGTGGCTCGAGGGATCTCCGGACCCGGGAGGGGCCGCGGGGACACCCAAAATAAAAGGGGGGTATTTACAAGGGATTTGGTTGTTAGAGTACGGGACGCCACCCACAGTGTGTTGTAAGGTGTAGTACCACCGCTGCTGTGGAACGTGCCCGGTGGCAATGGTGTGACAGCTAGGTGTTTAACCCCACCGTGGGTAGGGGAAGAGTGCCCCGGGGCTTGGTGGTGGTGAGAGGGGAGTACCGTTGGGGAGGAAAGGGTCACTACGTACTCACTCAGTCCAATAATGCTGACAACTTGTAAACCGGAATTCTTAGCACCGCTGGAACAGGTAGGGAGTACGCTGGGATCCGTGCCCGATGGTGTTGCTTGTTAGCCTGTGACCTTTTCCTTGGCACTTTCTTTACTGGTTGGCCCCTGTAGTGTCAAAGTAGTCAGGTCCCGCTCACCTGTATGGCTAATGGACTGAGCTTGCTCTCAGGGTTCATGCTTGGGATTTTCTGGACTGTGTATTGGGAAAGTCCAATCCCCCTTGTTGCGCTAGTACCCCGATTTTGGAGTGGGTGGAGGACGAATCATGAAGTCTTCGCCCTCGTCGGGTAAATTACCAGGACGCTCGAAGCTACTTCCCAGCCCAGGGTCCACGTACCCCGCCGTGCCATGGCCCCTGCCCGGAGATGGCTCATGGCCACCGGGGGCCCTCCTCGGCAGTTCTGTGCACCTTGACATGATCCCCTGCCACCGGGGTTCCAACTCCTACCAGGCTCAGAGCAACATCTGCTACCTAGTAACTGAGGAGCCCAGCTCCTAACCTCCTCCAACTACTTGTGACCTCTCCTCTCGAGAGTCACCACTTGCCTGGACCCTCCCTTACCAACCCGTCAAGTGGGCGGCCCTATTCCCTTCAGGCTACCCATTGGTGTGTCTGGTGGGTGTGGTGCAGAGTGTTTCTAGGGTTTTTGATTGGCTTCTTCTTAGCAACACCAAAGGCCAGGGACCCGTAACCAAGGAAAAGATGGGCACCATGCAGAAGGGCAGATTGCACAATGTCCTGTGACGACCTGATAGGCCAGGGCATCACAGTTAAATAAGCCCCACATTAAAGTTAATAGGGCAATTTCTAATTTTGTCTGCAGGAACGGGGGCATTGAAGTGTGTAATTTCTGATTTAGAATACGGTGATGAAATGTTTTGGCTGGCTTATGGGGTACATTTAAATGCAGTGGGTATTGATTTGTGGGCCCTGGACTGCAGGGGGGCATTGAATGAGCTATGGGTTTGTTGGAAAGGGGGGTCTCGAGCATTTCACGTGTGCAAAGTGTTCTCATTGTGGTGTTCAGCTTTGTCCATGAAGTTGATTTAAATTGGCCTGGGGGATTCGTCAGGATATGGATCTCTCTATTATAAGGTTGTTTGTGGTCTGGTGATTTGTGGGACTTGTGGCAAAAGGAATGTCGAGTCTCTGGGTATCAGTTGTGGGTGAAAGAACCCATTGGGTTATGGTGCTCTTGAGCCTGAGGGTTACAGCTGGGAGTAATCGAGTTCATTAGGTCTGCTTTAGAGATCACCAGACTTTTGTAGGTTCAAGGACCTCCAACAATTTATTAAATGTTTTCTAATTTGTGAATTTAGAATAAAGGCTGATGTGGTCAATGTAATCCAAAAAATAGCTGTCTGCCATTATTGTGGCAAAAGGGGGTTGGTGGAAAATGGGAGATTGGTTATTATACTCTTGACCATAGTCAACAATACCAGCATCATGGTTTCGCACATAGTTTTAATTTAAAGAAATCCTATCATTTTGTGCTCACAAATGCTATACTATGTGTTTCCATGGTTACAGACTACAAACCTGGTGTAGTCTGAAAGTCACACTCTTCCACCTGTCCAGTATCTCTAATATTATTCCGTAGGTTAGCATCAGCATGAGGACAGAAATAGACATTTCCTGTAAAAGGGTTTTCTACGTTTTGCAAAATATTGTCTAAGGGGTGAAATGCAATAAACAATTAAAAGAGCTGTTACTAACCTGTTAAAGCACCACTCCAATATTTTATTTTTTAATTGCACCGCTGGAGTGGTGCTTTACATGTAAGTCCCCTTCCCCCTGTCTTATATTCACCTGCCATCGTCTTGATCGGTTTCCGGCATCACTTCGGTCGGCTTCCTGGGTGATTTGTGACCTGCTGGCAGCTCCACTATTGTATGGTCCACGCCGGAGGTCTCAAATCAATACAAGTCTATTTGAGTCTCGTTCTGGCTCTCATAGAGTTGCATTGAGACCTTGTGACATAACCTTTGACTTCAGCCAGTCAGAAGTTATGGGTACAAGATGTTCCATGGTACTGGAACAGCATTAGCAAAAGGTGAAGGAAAAAGGAGTATATGACAGGGGGCAGGGGACTTTGATTAAAATCGCCCCTCCAGGGCTGAAAAATACCCCGCTGGAGTGGTGCTTTCAATTTTTTTTTGAGGACCGTGACTAACTATAGCAGTCATGTGTCAACAACAATGTGACTTAATCAGTGCAAACAACAACAGAAAGGGCAGCAGAGTAATGGTGCTAAAAATGCAGAAAGGTTTAGCATATAAGTGAATATTTATTTTATCACATTTTCCCCTTTTGTCATTTCTGCACAAACCCCTTTAGTCAAGCAATTGTCTTTCAAGAATCTTTATACTGGTGGTTGCAATTCCAGAATATTTTCAAAACCACAGAATACATACCATGCAATATTAATCCAGTATTCCAAGAGCGCGGGGTTGGGAGAAATGACAAATACTCTTAACCTTTTGACGGGAATTGTGCTATGATATAAAATCATGTGCGTGAATTCCACCTGAGACTTAATCCTCCCTAAGGATAAACACATGTGGATATATGGGAGCACAGCACATGCTTATGCCTACAGAAATGCTTAACTTATTCAGTGCCAATTATGGTTGTAATGAGGAGTTTGCTTGATTCCCTGCACCGCTCCATTCTGTCTGTGCTACATCAAGGGCGACTCTCCAACAAAGCACCAAAATATCCAACAACAGGTCTACAAAGCACCAGATCGATTGCTCGCAAGATTCCTTTTATTTCTTTATATATTAAAACAGTAAAAAACAATGTTTTGGCAATATATGACCATTTGAAATGTAGTCTTTTCTTTCATAGGCTTGATAATGGCCGTATGAGGCCGAAATGTTGTCGTGTTTATTCCACTGAGCAATCATTCCAGTGCTTTAGAGACATTTCATTTTAATGGTCGTAATGGACTTAAAAAAAAAAAGAGTACAGATTGATTGACATCACCTATAGAATGAACAAGCTGAAAGGGGAGACAATGACCTAGCTATTGTTTAAGTCAAGTTTGTAAGAGATTTTATATTATATATATATATATATATATATATATATATATATATATATATATATATATATATATATATATATATATATATATATATATAAAAATATATATATTTTATTTTACATATCACAATCTGCATTATAAATAAAAGCAATCTTACTATTTTTACACTGACCACTGGGACTTTTTTTTAGATATAAATTTCCTGTTTCTTCAAGAAACAACACAAGAACAAAGCCACAATGGTCAGACTCTGACCCAATCTTTTCTAATGGAGCATCTTATGAGCAGTGCAAAAGGTCATTCTGAAGGAAGGGTGAGCAGGATCAGTTGTGTATAGAGGTGTTACCTGTCTGCTATCCTGCCTCTGATAATATTACATTACTTTACTTAAAGGAAAGGAATTAGGAGTCTAAAATTAAGCCCGATGTGAAAATTGCAAGATTACCATTTTCTTTTAATATTATATTATATATATATATATATATATATATATATATATATATATATATATATATATATCATGTGAAAAAAACCTGATGAGAAAAACCTTTATTGCAAAGTGTTATATTTTACTTGGTAAAGGTGTGGCATTTTAAAAAAAGAATATAGCTTAAAAATAAGGTGAGATCAGAAAGATAAGTCAAGTGGGGAGTCAACTCCCCACAGTTTTATTTTGACGGACTCTGGGATTGAAAGGTCTCTACTTATTTATATAAAAAGGGACAGATCTGTCAAAATACTATAGATAGAAAAATCTTTATTTGGCAACAAGCCTAGTGATCTGCAGACTACATACATTAGTGGTATACACGGATGAGCAAAAGGGTATCAATGTTTTGAAATTTTGACTTTCAGGCCTCATATCTCAGCATCCAGTACACCTTTGATCGTGAGACTACCTTTATTTTATAGACAATCATCTTGGCTATCTCATACATAAATTTGACTTGCAACTATTTAGCCAATCATTAGTTATGCAGATTCTTGTCACGTTACTGCATTGTTACCGTTTTGCTCCTAAAAATCTAAATTTTAAAAGAGGTTGTCCACTACTTGGACAACCCTTTCTCGTTAACGGAGGCGGGTATAGGCTTTTTTATCTTTACGTGGGCAAACAAAGGGAATGCATAGGGGTTGTCCAAGTAGTGAACATCCCCTTTAATTATTTTGTTAGTATTTTGTAAATTTACCTTTGGCTTTCAACACTGCCTGAACCCTTCTGGGCATGCTCCCGATCAGATTCAAACATGTCTCGAATTAAATCTGATCCCAGGTCTCTTCTACAAGCTCCCAATGTTGGTGCATACTGGTCGACTCACTTGGGTATGAATGTGCCTTTTTCTTCAACTTTACCCACGTGTTCCATTGGGTTGAGGTCTGTGGAAGTCAATCCAGCACCTCTACTTCCTTGTCATTGAACCAGTTCTTCACCAATCTCCACATATGCTTTGGGTTGTTGCCCTGCTAGAACACCATGTCAGCCTTTTCATACCCATAGTGATCAAGTGTATGAAGTAACTAGTCATGTAGGCTACTCACATATAGCACAGCATTAAGACCACCATTGATACTGGTCAAGTATCCAATACCTTTGACTGTGAAACAAACCCATATCATCAGCCTTCCTCCACCGAAATTGACAGCTCCTTCAATTTCTCGTTCAGTTAGCCCCTTGTTCCTTCCAGACCTATTTGCCATCATCTGAGCCTAGTCTATTGACTTTCATCTTGCTCCTAATCACCCGTTTCAAATCTTCTACTGTCCACATTTCATATTTTTTTTTCAAATTCCAGCTGATGCTTCTTAGGACGTTACTGAAGTTGAGGCTTCTTCTCCTTTTTTCGGCCACCATTTCAGACTTGAGTAACATGTGCTGCGGGCGGGGCCCGCTGCAGCTTTTTTCTTAGGGGCCTGCTCGGATCCGGGTTCGCTGCTGCGGCTCGAGTGGTGACCAGACCCGGGCTTGCATGGACGCCCGTCCTCACAACCGTCAGAAAAGTGGATATTTACAGTGGAGGTGTTGTGTCTGTAACGCCACCCGTGGGTGGGTTGCGGTAAGGGATGGTGGCACCGCCGCTGCCTGGTGATGGGGTGCCCGGGGCTGATGGAGTGGGGAAGCAAGATAGGATCCCCTCCATGGGTAAGGGAGATGTAGTCCCGGGGCCCGCGGTCTGAACACGGGAGTGATGGCCGCTGGAGGTGGAGCGTCGGGTTGGACCAGGGGAACCTATGGTGTACTCACAGTTCAGTAATTTCACACAAGTCCAATAGTAAACCAAGTTGCCAGTGGCCGGCTGCCTTAGGAGGGGTGCATTCGGGTCCCGCACCCAGGTCGCTGAACAAGAATCCCTTCCTTCTGCACTTTGTGTTTGTCTTTCTCTTTGGACGACTTTGTGTGGAACAGAGAAGTACACTCCCAGTTCTGTATGTGTTGGGGGCTGTGAACCGCGAAAGCTGACCCTTGAGATTTCAGGGGGGTTTTGGATGGAAACTCTATCCCCCGCGTTGGGCTTCCGTTTCGCCCTATCTGGAAAGTTAATGGAACAAGGCCTGAAACCTTGTCCCCAGCTGGTCAATTGGAGAGGGGGCTTGCAACCTTCCTTCCCCTAGGGTCCAGGCACCCCGACTGTGCACAGCCTATGGACCGGATTCCCGCTGTCGGCACCCTACCCCGTCCTCTTTAGGTTTCCCGCAACCGGATCTCCGCTGCCTGTGGCCCTGTTCAACGTTGCCACCTAGCTGGGTAGTCCAAGGGCTCCTACCCCTGACTACGCTGCACAGTCTGCACTTGACTTCCACTACACTAAAACTTCAACTCCAAACTCTGCAACTCAGAAACTCTCTGAAACTCACTGACGTGTTCCCGCCACCAACACTTCAGGACCCCTAGGTGGGCATTCACATACGCCTGATCCCACCCACTGGTGTGTCCCTATTATCACGAGCGGGTGGCTAGGATTTAATGGCTGTGTGTTGCCTAAGTGTGGGTTTCTGGTGGTAACAAGGAGGATGTAAAGTATTTGTGACTACCTGGTTTTGCCAGGGCGTCACACATGCATCAGACGGTGCTTGCACAGATGTCTGTGATCTCACCATTACTAAGCATACAAGCTGCCTCCACTGCCGTGTTCATTGCACCAGAACTAATAGACCTTGTGATGAGCTGACCTGTTGACTCAGATATTTTGCCTGGACGTCCACCTCTTGGCTTTTGTCTTGATGGACGGACTTAATTTCATTATTCTTCCAACTGTCATGGCACTTACTTGATGAAGTTTGGCAACTTTCTTGGTCGAGAGACCGCTGTCTATGAGCTGGATTATGCGGTCTCTCTTTTCTTGGGAAATCTTTTTCATGGCTGCTCCTTGATTTGAACCAGTGACATTTCACTTAATAATGAACCTAATAAAACACTGAGCTATTAGAGAATGTGAGAACAGGCTGTAATTTGTAGTGTACAGGAAGAGAAAAGTATTTCCACCACCAGAAGCAAAACAGTAACAATGCAGTGACATGACAAGAATCTTCATAACTAATCATATGCTAAATAGTTGCAAGTCAAATTTATGTATGAGATAGTCAAGATGATTGTCTATACGGAAGGTAGTCTCATGCTCAAAGCTGTAGTGAATTTTGAGATATGGAGCCTGAAAAATCAAACCTTCAAAACATACTCGTTTGCTCATCGGGGTATACATTAATTGGCACAATCAAGGTAAAATGCAATATTATGCATAAAAGAAACTAAATTTCTAAAAACAAGAAAAAAATTATACCACTGGCCATCAGCTATCTGATGTGTATGGGTGGGAGGGGGCTATCTGTGATAGATATTTTGTCACATCTGTTGCAGTTTTTAGATATTTTTTAAAATGCAAGTTGCACAACGCCTTCTATGGTCAACTATGACTATCACTTTTTATGTATTAGCCAAAAGATGAAACAATCACAGGTTTTAGCTCCCAGGATGAACATGGAAGGTGATTGATCTTGTGTACTAACAGCTTCATGGTGTGGTGTAATCAGGGCCATGACCTGACTGTTCTCCCTGATTAGGGAACTTCCAGGAATGATAAGAAAAAAACAATCCCAAAAAATCCCTGCTATGAATAACCAAATATGCCGTAAAGAGGTAGTTACTTATAGTAAAATCATACAACTAAAAGCCATTGGTTTATATGAACTGAAAAACCCTTGCAATATTTTCATGCAGAGTGATAAAATAGAGGACAAGGGGGACGTGCAATTAACACAAATTGGGGTACCAGCTGAAGTTTAGGGAAAACATGTGACTTTTAAAAAGTACCCCAAACAGTATGTTACAGAGCAGAAGGCATTAAGCTGCCTAATTTATATGCTCTATGGGAAAGGATGCAATAGAACCTCTATTTCCATGCTTAGGAGTCAAGTTGGAGGTCCTATTCAGTGATTGAGTATGGTTGCCTATTGGCCAACAAGACAGTTTTCCATTTTTTTGTCTTGGGTTTAACACAGTTTAATTTTATGTTTTAACAACTTCAATGGTCTTACTTTCATATTTGATTATTGAATGTCTAGTCAAAAATTTGGAGCTCATTGACATTTTGAAGTAGGCTTACATGAGTGGCTAATTTCACGTCATGTGACAACTTTTAATTAAGCTTAGTCAAGCAATGTTTTTCCACTTTAGCCTTCTTGTTGCCGATTTGTGCTAGGAAGCATAGCCCACGTTCTTCTGTATGTGAAGCAATACATTTGGCCAAACTATTGATTTCAGCAGAACCGGCCAACAACCCAAGGTGTAAAAGATGTTTGGCTAACATTCATTCGGAAGATCTCGAGGAGAAAAAAAGAATGGGTATGTAGAATTTCAGCAAGCCCAATCCAGTTTTCTGAGCAGATAACCCGCCACCATAAGTGTTAAGCAGCAGGTTACTCTACGTCTTCCCGTCTTCCCCATTGAAAACTCATGCAGCTGGATCAAGTGTGCATACGTATGAGGACAATCAGGAGAAATAATGGTGTGGCCGACAGCCATTGAAAGTGTTTGGCCACTTTAAGGGTATAGAATTTTTTGATTAGGTGAGAAAGTTTGCCTTCTTTTGGGAATTTTTCTCTCACTTCCAAAAGTGGTTTGGACTTTTTTTTGCTGATTTTTTTACAACCTTTAAATTGAACAATGTCTTGTTTGGAGCAGATTTCATCAAGAGGTGCTACAGTGACATGAATCCTCTTTTCCTCTTTTTCCTTAGCAGGCACTTTTCAAGACTTAAAAGGGGAAAAAACTGGTTAAAAGGTTGACAATATGAACAGCAAAGTGTTCTACAATAGAATGAATAGTAAAAGTTTTTTTAATGTTTTTTAACCAATTGTTGAGGTGTTTAAAGGCTATTAAAAAAAAAAAAAAAAAAAACTCCAGAAAAATCTGTATGCATAAACTGATTATTGGTTTTGAAAAATGCCCAAAATCAGTTTTACAAAAGACTACCGTGGGCTCTGCTACAGATTTTGCATTGCGACCCAGAAAATTCAAGATGCATGAAAGTTTAACCCTTAAGAAACTTCCATATTTCTGCATAAATTTGCCCAAAAACTAAATCAGCCCATGATGAAGGCATAAGTGCCGATACGCGTAGCCTGCTTGTTACCGCTTAAGTATACTGCCAATTTACTTTTTCTTGGAATGTTATACGAAAGGAACAAAAGTTACTTTTTATAGGAATCTCTGCCCTTATGCTGGACTTCCAACTTCACTTACCAGATTTTCATGCAAGTCTTAATATAATTGACTGTCATTTTATAAATGCCGAGAATGATCCAAGGTCACACTTCTGTAAGTGGAAAGCATATGAACCTTTGCTTTCAGTATCTAGTCTGACCCGCCTTGTGTAGCAATAAATATACCTAAACGTTTCTGAGAATTGTTGATTAGCTCTGCATATCAACTTAAAGAAAATTTAGCCCATTTCTCCCTACAAAGCAGCTTCAGGTCTGTTATGTTTGTGGTTTTCTCCCATAAACTGCTCCGTGGCCATTCTAAAACTTTACTTTCATTCTTCCTTCATCATCTTTTTGCAGCACGATCTGTGTGCTTTGGGTCGTTGTCTTGCTGCATGACCCATGTTCTCTTGAGTAGAGATGAGCGGAGGTGCTTTACATATGATGACCACTCATGCGAGCATCGCTGTGCTTGGGTACAATTGGTGCTCAGCCCAGTGCAAGCCGCTTGCGGTGTCTGAATGGCTTGCACTGGGGGTAACAACAGCATGATCAGATGCAGTGTGCAACAAAGAAAAATCCTGCCCACCCTCCCCCAGGAGGGATCTGTTTATGACTGGCTGCATGTGGGCGGAGAGCTGCCCAATTAGTGACTTCCCTTGGGGTTCAGGTCAAGTCCAAGTCCCAAACCGAACTTTATCTAAAGTCTGGCTGAACCCACCGAACAGAACTTCCACAGATCTACTCATCTTTACTCTTGAGAATCAGCCATGGACGTATGTTCTGACACTTTCTTTAGAGTTTGCTCATAAATTTCAGAATTCGTTGTTCCATCAATGACGGCAAGACATACAGATGCAGCAATACAGGGCCAAACACTGATAAAACCATCACAGATCGTAGGAGGTTTTTATGCTGTAACGGAGTGTATTTTCTTTCTTCAAACATAGCGCTTCTCAACTAACGATCTCTATTTTGGTCTCATCTCTCTACAAAATATTGTCCTGCGTAAAAGCCTTCTGCTTTGTCCAGATGACTTGAACAGTGGGTTTTATTGGAGAGCAGTGACTTTCTCTTTGCAATGCTACCATGCACACCAATACTATTCAGTGTCCTCCTGATGGTAGAACTTTTGGGGGCTTTTAGTTGCTTAGAGGTTATTTTGGGTTCTTTTGTGAACTTGTGGATTATTATAAGCTTTGCTCTTGGAGGGATCTTTGTTGACTGCCCAACCATGGGGAGGGTTATAATGGTCTTCAATTTCCTCCATTTTTACACAATTTGCATAAAAGTGTTTGGACAACACCAATCCACAGTCAGATGGTTTTGTAACCTTTTTCAGCCTAATGAGCATCAACAACTCTTTTCCTGAGGTCCTCCAAAATCTCTGTTCATACACTTCTGCAAACAATTGTTATGAAGATCTTTGATAGATCCATGCTTTTTAAATACCGTAACACAAGTTGTCCACACACACTTGAGTGCTATCCTATTGATTGTGAAATGAGCGGCGTTTTCAATGAAATTATCTACTAATCCTAAAAGTTCACATACTTTTCCCACTCACAGACATACTGTATGTCCATTTACCTCACTTGAAATAAAGTTTAGTATTGTTGATGAATTTCTTTCATTTTGCTCTCTATATTCACAGTTAGGATTTGTGTGAAAATCTGACGTACAGTGGGGAAAATAAGTTTGACACACTGCCGATTTTACAAGTTTTCCCAACTGTAATTTTTATTATAGGTACACTTCAACTGTGCCAGACAGAATTCCTCCAAAAAATCCAGAAAAAAATTGTATAATTTTTAAATAATTTGCATTTTATTACATGAAACTTTTTTTTTTTTTTTGCAATTACAGGAAACATTTACTGTAGCTCCCTCCAAAGAGTTTCTATTGGGTTCAGGGCTGGAGACTGGCTAGGACCTTGAAATGCTTCTTACAAAGCCACTCCTTAGTTGCCCTGGCTGTGTGTTTCAGGTTATTGTCATGCTGGAAGACCCAGCCATGAGCCATCTTCAATGCTCTTACTGGGGTAAGGAGGTTGTTGGCCAAAATCTTTCGATGCATAACCCCATCCATCCTCCCTTCAGTATGCTGCAGTTGGTCTGTTCCCTTTGCAGAAAAGCACCCCCAAAGTATGTTTTCGCCCCCATGCTTCACAGTTGGGTCTTTGGGTTGTACTCATCTTTCTTCTTCCTCCAAACTCGGCAAGTAGAGACCAAAAATTTCTATTTTGGTCTCATCTGACCACATGATCTTCTCCCATGCCTCCTCTGGATCAATTAGATGGTTATTGGCGAACACCAAATGGGCTTGGACATGTGCTGGCATGAGCAGGGGGAGCTTACGCCCTGCAAGATTTTAATCCATGACAGCGTAGTTTGTTACTAACGATAATCTTTGAGACGGTGGTCCCAGCTCGATTCAGATCATTGACCAGGTCCTCCTGTGTAATTCTAGGCTGCTTACTGACCTTTCTCGGAATCATCCTTACCCCATGAGGCGAGATCTTGCATAGAACCCCAGACCGAATAATATTGACAGTTATCTTCTGTTTCTTCCATTGTCTAATGATTGTGCCAACAGTTGCTGTCTCCTTGCCAAGCTGCTTGCCTATTGTCCTGTAGTCTATCCCAGCTTGTGCAGGTTTACAATTTTGTCCCTAATGCCCTTAAGAAGCTCTTTGGTCTTGGCCATGGTGGAGAGGTTGGAGTGTAATTGAGTGTGTGGACAGGTGTCTTATATACAGGTAACAAGTTCAAACTGGTGCAATTAAAACAGGTAATGAGTGCAGAATAGGAGGGCTTCTTAAAGAAAAAATAACAGGTCTGTGAGAGCCAGAAGTTTTGTTGGTTGGTAGGTGATCAAATACTTCATGCAATAAAATGCAAATAATAAAAAAATAAATAAATAAAAATCATACAATCTGATCTTCGAGGTTTTTTGGATTCTGTCACAGTTGAGTACTTACGATAAAAATTACAGACCTCTCCATTCTTTGTAGAAAAGAAAACTTGCAAAATCGGCAGTGTTTCAAATAGTTATTTTCCTCACTATAGGTCAAATTTATGCAGAATAATGGAAAATTCTGAAGAGTTCACAAACGTTCATGCACCACTGTATGTCTCTGGTGTCAATCATTGTGTTAAAATCAATGGACAATATGTGCAGTGTTGCTCAAAGTTAGAAGGAGATGCTATACTTAGGAAATAATAATTAGTAGTGTGTTCATAAAGGAAGAAAAGTTTTATTACTATCATCATTTACGGTAATAAGTCAAGATTAATAACATTAAGTACAATGTATTTAGCGTAGGATTGAGAACGCTGCAGTGGCCTGTAGATGGCACTGCTATCTCCGAAGAAATGAAAAGGCGTAAAACGTGTAGCTCTTGATCAGCCACCATCCGCCATGACGTTACGCTTTCGAAGAGGAGGGGGTACAGACGCGGACTTTTTCCGTATTCTCAGACACACACCCCCACGGCAGTAAACACAAGTGTGGTTAATCATTTCCTAGCTGTGTAATACTCACTGGGTGCTTTTTATCAGCTTGGTGCAAAGTCCAAGGGCGAGGCGGGCTTTGGAGTGCGCGGGTAGCGAAGCTGGTATTACCCAGTTTATAGAGCCTTTTATACATTATTATCTCCATATCTTAGACAAAAAAAAGGGAAGAAAATATCATGTCATCATGTCCTTGAGATTACAACTATGGGACCTTTTCCATTGTTTGATATAGGCTAGCGATAGTTGTATCGAAATAGCATCAATATCTACTGATAATCCAGCAAATATTGAAGGTCAGGCCATGGACGTGATAAAAGCACAATTACATCAAAGCTTGTTGAGATAAGACCACTGCTAGCATATAGAAGACAATGGAACATTTTTGCAATTCTGTCTTGTAGGAGAAAAAGATGCCAACCACTTGATGTAATAATGGTGAAGTATCTCTAAAAAGAAATGCAGAGAGCAAGAGGAACTCTAGCGTCACATATTGGATGTAGCAATTAGTGTTGAGCGAGTAGTTGACTATTTGTACTCGCTATGCTGTTAGCGAGTACTGTCCGCTACTCACATATTCGTTACGAGTAGAGGGCGCAATGTAAGTCAATAGGAAATATTCGCTCAGTAGCAAGTAACCCGAAAGCCGTACTATTCGCTACTCGCACAAAAAGTATGGCTTTCGAGTTACTCGTTACTTAGCGAGTATTTCCCATTGACTTACATTGCGCTTGCTACTCGAAATGAATATGCGAGTAGTGGACAGTACTCGCTAAGAGCCCAGCGAGTACGAATAGTCAACTAATCGCTCAACACTAGTAGCAATCCTGAACGTTGACCCTTTAATGGGCCTTGCTACATGACTTAAGGTCCAGTCACACTAAGCAACTTACCAGCGATCCCAACAACGATAGGGATCGCTGGTAAGTTGCTAGGAGGTTGCTGGTGAGATGTCACACTGCGACGCTCCAGCGATCCCACCAGCAACCTGACCTGGCAGGGATCGCTGGAGCGTGGCTACACAAGTTGCTGGTGAGCTCACCAGCAACCAGTGACAAGCCCCCAGCGCCGTGTAGAAGATGCTGCGCTTGGTAACTTAGGTAAATATCGGGTAACCAACCCGATATTTACCTTGGTTACCAGGCACGCAGCTACACGTGCAGAGAGCAGGGAGCAGCGCACACTGAGCGCTGGCTCCCTGCTCTCCTAGTTACAGCACACATCGGGTTAATTACCCGATGTGTGCTGCAGCTAAATGTGCACAGAGCAGGGAGCAGCGCACAATGCTTAGCGCTGGCTCCTTGCTCTCCTAGTTACAGCACACATCGGGTTAATTAACCCGATGTGTGCTGCAGCTAAATGTGCACAGAGCAGGGAGCAGCGCACAATGCTTAGCGCTGGCTCCTTGCTCTCCTAGTTACAGCACACATCGGGTTAATTAACCCGATGTGTGCTGCAGCTAAATGTGCACAGAGCAGGGAGCAGCGCACAATGCTTAGCGCTGGCTCCTTGCTCTCCTAGTTACAGCACACATCGGGTTAATTAACCCGATGTGTCCTGCAGCTACATGTGCACAGAGCAGGAGCCGGCACTGACAGTGAGAGCGGCGGAGGCTGGTAACAAAGGTAAATATCGGGTAACCAAGGACAGGGCTTCTTGGTTACCCGATGTTTACATTGGTTACCAGCCTCCGCAGAAGCTGGCTCCTGCTGCCTGCACATTTAGTTGTTGCTGTCTCGCTGTCACACACAGCGATCTGTGCTTCACAGCGGGACAGCAACAACTAAAAAATGGCCCAGGACATTCAGCAACAACCAACGACCTCACAGCAGGGGCCAGGTTGTTGCTGGATGTCACACACAGCAACATCGCTAGCAACGTCACAAAAGTTGTTCGTTAGCAGCGATGTTGCTAGCGATGTTGCTTAGTGTGACGGGGCCTTTAGGATAAAGAGCCAAACTAGCTACTCCATTTGCAGACATGCGTATTGGGTTGTTTGCCCCTCAACAGTTCAAAAGGAGGAGATCTGATTTGTATGGGTGAGAGAACTCTGACTGAAGGTCTAAGGGGGACGTTTTTCATTGTGATGAGTGCCAAGCCAACGTAAGGAGTAATGCTACTCTGGGAAATTAATTATGCAACATTGTCTCTTCAAAAAAGAGGAGGACTTGAACCCTAGAGTCACCTTTTGGATTTAGCAATCCTAAGAGTCAATATCAAACCTTAAAACAAGTCACGTCACATTACTTATTGAATTTATCATTATTATTGCAAGTAACAACATAGTGTGTGATTCAATATGGCTGACAATTTAGCAGTCATTGCTGTTTCTCTTTTTCCCAGTGAAAAAAAATGCCTTAGTTAGCTTTCACACTATGTTCTGATCTCTGTTCAGTGGTCCCGTCGAGGCTTCTGTCCGCATCCCCTACAAAATGGGTTTCGGACGTAGGCGTCGACGGGCCATTGACTATAATGGTGCATATGGAGTCACCGTGTGATCTGTTGTGCACCATTTTTGGGAGTATATACTTACTGGAGGTGGACACCCAGACGCAGTCTACTACATCTGGGTGTCCATCTCCAGAATACAGAGAATATACCACTACTTGAGATGACTTCTGAACGATAGTCTAGGTCAAGTTAAGGAAAAAAGCAAATGAAACAAGTGACAGAATTAAGTCAATATTTCCATCACATGGCTATCTGAATTCTATGTTCACATAATTGATACTATTCTCTAAATCTGACCATATATTAGGGATTTTAGAGATCTTTTGTTAATCCATTCATAGTTTGATAGATGAAACATCAACCTTCCAAGACCAAGTCCTAAGGTAAACGAATACATGGCATATTGATCTTTTCAGTGTTGTTTGGCCTGGTCAGAGTTCACGGGATGTAGATCCATCTTTTGTTAGTGACTTTTGAAACATGGCACCCCTCAATAACCAAAAAGATGAAACAAGACATATCAACTTCCCTATACATCTGCCTTTAGCTGTCATTTGTTATGCTCATTTGGGTTACAGAGAAATGTTACTGGCCACCAGGAATTGGTCCAAGATGTACTTTTTGGGCAATCATTCAAGACTTATACAGAATATTGCTAGCCCTACCATCATGGCATACTTTGCAAAGACTGACTGCAGAGTTCAGGAAATTACATTTTGACATTTGCTCAATTACAACATGTGAAACTGAAGTGGTCCTTTGTGGATCTTGTCCACAAGGAGAAGACAAAACTGGAAAATGATCCTCTCTACAGCTACAGAAATATTGTAATTGGTAATTAGCGTAATCCACTGCTAAATTGTGATGGCTAGCCAATTGGGTAAAAAAAAAGTGTAGATCTTGTGGAGCATCCCCTATGGAAAGTGACATGTATTTTTACAAAAGTAATCCAATGACAACCAGTGAACCAGCGTGAGGTCATGTACATGGGCTGCAATCCTCAGCTGTCTGCTTTACCTGGGTTGGTTCTCAAAAATAGAGGGGGTCCCACACAGTTTTTGTTAATTATATATTTATAAATAAATAAAAAAAAAAAGTGCGGGGTCCTCCTATTTTTGATAACCAGCCCAGGTAAAGAAGAAAGCTGGGGCTGGTATTAGGCTAGGAAGGCCCATGGTTATTTGGCTCTTTACAGCCGTAAAAAAGCAGTCTGCAGCCACCACAGCAGTGGTGCATCCATTAGATGTGCATCCATTAGATGTGCCAATTCTGCCACTCTACCCGTCTCTTCCTGATTGCCCTGGTGTCTTACAACCGGGGTAATATTTTGGGGGATTTGATGTCAGCTGTGAATTGACAACTGGCATCAAGCCCAATAGTTAATAACGGAGAGACGTCTATCAGACATTATAAACCCAGTAGGTGTAAAAAAAAAAAACAAAAAAAACACACACACAGAAAAACAAAGGATAGTATATTTGAATAAAGACTCCCCCACACTCCCTCTTTCACCAATTTATTAATTTCAAAAAATACTCAATGTTCCAATGTAATCCAATGGTGTAATATCCCACGACGTCCATCAAATCCTATGGAGCCTCGCTCTCAGAACGAGGCTCCATAGGTCACTTGCAGTCTGCAGCAGCCCAGACATTCTTACACTCTGAAACCTGCAAGAAAAAGCTCCTCAAATGAAAGCGCTCAAAGGAATGATCATATATATTTCTGTGCAAGAACAACTTGCTGTTTGTTTAGTCTTCTGAGTGTCATCTAACAGCTTCAGGTTTCCTAAGACATCAGGCGGCTAAAACAAGTGAGTGGACCATTTCTTTCAGGTGACTTCTGCTTTGAAGATGCTCTAAACTTTACAATACAAGTCAATGGGTAGACTCAAAAAACACCAATGGCCAAAAACAACAAAAAAAAGTGCCCAAGAAAAGATGCCCCTACTCCCTCCTACCCCCTGAAAAAAAGCCTTCCTTTTGGAGTGTAAAATGCCGAGATTCATGAAGAATGGCATTTTTAATGCAGGTGTTGATGAGGGATTGGGTGAAAAGTGCGATGTGCCTGAATGAGGCAAGGTGCGAAGTAGCGTGTGCCTACGTGCGCACCTCGTCACCATTATTACTCCAACAAGGGACTGGAGTAAGATTTGTGACATGGGGAACGTCACTCGTCGTCATGAATTTGACAACTGGGGCTCGCAGCGCCCCCGAACGCTTGCATCATGCCCACTTTGTCAGAGCTGTCAAAAATGGCATGAAGACGTCAAAAGGGGCCAAATATTTGTACAGCCTAGCGTGCAAAAAATTGGGAGACTTTTCAAGCCTTTATATGCCTGATCTCTGGTGTAAAAGCTTTAGTGAATCGGGGCCACCATGTGCACACCCCCCTCACTGGGGAACACGCTCATGATCACAGCAAACAACAAATGGACAGGTGACTGGGTAATGAGGGGGACGAAACTGTCAGGAGACACAATGGAGGGACATATACAACTGTCTAAAATAAAAACAGTTTTTGTTGCCCATAGCAACCAATAATTGTGCAGCTTTTACTTCTTATACTGCTCTGTAGCAGGTTTCTTTGGGAAACAGAGTTTTTATTTTAGGTCGTTTACACAAATCTTTCCAGTGGTGCAAGATAAATCAACAGTTACCTATAGCAACCAATCAGGTTGCAGGTTTCATTTTCCAAATCAGTTTTTGATTAATCTGATTGGATGCTCCATGGACGTTATTTCCACACAATCGTTTCCAATCATTTAGATCCCGATTTTTGTAATTTTTTTTCACGAGATCTCTACATGATTGATTGTAATTGTTTTACAGCAATAGCCCTTTAAGGCCATTGTCACAAACCACCGGGGGGGTCACTCAGAAATCCCCCGCGCTGGCTACCAGTACGTCACAATCGGGGGGTAACAAGTGGGGGTCACCCCTCCTTTATACCTCCCGACCGACAGACAGAGCACGTGACGCGCTCTCTAGCGCCCCTCTTATAGTCAGGCCAATTATGGAATTGCCCGACCATAAGCAAGGAGGCCGCTATACTACTTATGCCGATTATTGAAGGGTCCCCGGTGAGAGTAAGGTATATATTCCCCCGACCTCCGCGGGCGGAATATATAAAATCTCCCCGAATCTCACTGGCCTCCCCACAATAATCCTTGGCACAATTCGCTGCCACCAACCGATTTACGGTAACTATTAGCCGAACACACAGACGTGGGATTCAAGATCGAGATAACAGAACAGCCCAAGATTAATTATATAATTTAATCAGCCTAAAGCACACTAGAAACTACAATATATACAATAGGGAATCTACAGAATATACATATGTCAGAGTACAGTTACAGTCAAAGCATGGGTTACAAACAGGCATACACAGTTCCAGCAGTTACCTTGTTGCGTCTGGCCACAGGGGGGCGCTGTACCCAGGTTTCTAGGATCCTTCCCACAGATGTTTCCTACACGTGCCCCCAGCGAAAAGAACACTGGAAAATGGCCGAAGTAGGGTTATCAACCTGGGCAAATCCAGGTCCCCTCCTACCTTAGTGACCTCAGAGGGAGCACTGCTCCACCCCTGGCTTGAGTTATGGACAATCCACAACATGGAATATGGGCCATAACTTTGCCTGGGAGCGTCGTAGGCGGACGCCAATGCTCTCATTGTGACAGTTATGAATTTAGCTACAGAACGAGGGGACTCATGACCTGTCTGCCAGTTCCCCATTGGCTGATATCACGCCTGGGGCATTTCCCAATGTCCTGCTCCCATAAAAAGGGTGTGCCAGCATCGTCCGCATGCGGAGACACCATTTTTATGGTTGCCATATTTATCGGAAATATGGCTTGCGAGATATGAACCATTTTTTACTGGAGTCGTTCTGTCTGGCTATTTCCATAGCCTTGCTAACTAGCTAGCAGCCCCCACTACAGGGTCACGGCAGGGAGTCATCCTGTGTCCATTGTCCCCAAGCCACCTAATTTCCATATCACAGGACATGGCCATGGAGGTGTAAGTGGAACACTGAGAACAAGAAGGGAGGGGGCACTGCCAGGGAGTGATGAGGGATTATGACTGGAGTCATAATTCATCTTCATATCCCGGGATTTGCCTCACAGCCATGTAGCCACATGGCGTAAATATTGTGTTTTTTCCACTGAATTTTTTTTTTCTGCAAAAGATCTGTTGAGTACAACAGTCAAGAGTTTAAAGAATTCATGTAAGGCTATGTGCATATGCTGCAGATATGGTGCAGAAGTTTTCTGCACCTTCTGGCAGAAAAATGCACCAAAAAATACATGCGCTTTTGGGGCATTTTTTCCCTATGCTTTTTTTTTTAATGAAGTCAATGGCTGGAAGGGCTAAAAAAAAAAAAAAAAAAAAAAAAAAACTAAGAAAAAAGTGCCCCAACAATTGACATGCTGCAGATTTTTTTCTGCACCAAATCTGCAAGAAAAAAAAAAAAAAGCAAAATGAGCAACACTCCAGAAATCTCATAGACTTTGCTGGCTTCAGGATAGGCATGAAGATTGTGGCATTGCTTTATTTAAAAAAAAAAAAAAAAAAAAAAAAAAAAAAAAAAGCATAAAAAAACCCCCACACATTTTGCACGTAGCCTAAAACGTATGCTCACTGTACATCAAAAGTAGCCATTAAATTGTGAGTTTCTTGGAGCGTTATTCCTGTCTTGGCTTCTATGTGAAGCCTGAAAAATAAAATGAATAAATAAAATAAAAAGCACTTGCGTTTGTAAGTGCAGAATTAAAGCTTTTCTATACAAACAAACATAAAAATCTGGTTTACTCTGCATCAAAAGCATAATAAAGTGAAAATGGCATTACAAAAAAAAATAATAATAAAGAAATAAACTGCATATAGGAAAAAAAACAAACAATATTTATGACATGTCAACACAGCCTTATTCAGTCCATAAATTTCAATGCAGATTAACCCCACATTGCGGACAGGTAGAGGACTACTGTGATCATGAAATCAATTCTTTCCAAATGTTTACACCCCAACAATCTTTTTTTTTTCTTTTCTTTTAAATGAAATGCTGTAATGATGTTTCACAGCACTACCTCTTTATAACAGAAATACATCGTTGTTATATATAGTGTGTACATTAATTCATATGTCAAAACCTGAAAGCAAAAACTAGTAAAAAAACCCAAAACATATGGAAACACGAGCAATGTAGGCTGCAAAACTGGATATTAAAGAGCGTATCATGCAACATAAAAATGCAAAATATAAAATGTGCGACTACAAGCAATATATATGTATATAGCAGTTGTAGAAAAAGTCTATATCAAGTGGGGAGTTTGGAAATGTAGTTGAGCTGTGTACAAAAAAGACAAAATGACAGGTTCTTCGCTAAACATTAAAATTCTATTGCAAAATCATATAAACAACCAAAGTGTATAAAAGAAAAAAAAAAAGATATCTTTATATAAACAGATGTAGCAAAGCTGAATTTGTCACAATTGACTAATATCACACAGGACAGCAGGAAAACCTACTACATTGCCTCAACTAAGAGAATTAGCACAATTCAGGCTCTTGTGACAAATCCAACACTGCTACATCTGTAGATAGTCTGCAAGAAAGAAAAATAGCCTAGTCATTTACAGCGAGAGCGGAAATAAAGTCCATAAAGGTCACACTTTGGTGAAACATCATAATGTCTGCTTTGCTGCTCATTCATGAACACAATCAAGGTCAATGGTTCATGAGCCACTGCCTTATAAAACAACACACCGGTCATAAGGAATGGAAACAAACAATCCTATAAAAATTCCTGTCCGCAGGGTCACTGACCCCCGTTACCTGCTCTGATCCAAAGCATCCTGGCCTACACATCAGGGTCTGACCTCTCTCCCACACCTGCTCTCCGCTCTGTCATCGGTGGAGGCCCCCTCCAGAGGGTAGAGCGGCTACTGCTGCTGCCACTTGTTCCTGGGAGAGGATTTGGGTTTGGGAGGGGATTACATTATGAGCAGTCATGTGTTACAGCTGTACCAGGACGCCCAGGTTCCCTCTGTCACCAGCTCACGCCAAGAGCACAACTTCAACAAGCTTCTTAGGGACAGACCCTACTAAGAAGAAGCCTGGGGTGACCATGCTAAGTGCAGTACAAGAAGCCTTCCCCATACATGCCTTTCATATAATCTATGCATTTCGGAAATACGTTTTCCTCCTCTTGGTTTGTTCTAAATTTGTAATTAGTTTGTATGTTCTCCCCGTGTTTGCGTGGGTTTCCTCCGGGTTCTCTGGTTTCCTCTCACACTCCAAAGACAGTGATAGGGAGTTTAGATTGTGAGTCCCAATGAGGACGGTGATGATTACGTCTGTAAAGCACTATGGAATGAAAAGCGCTATATAAGTGAGTAAAATAAATAAATAAATTCAAAATGGTTAAACCAGGTCCAATTAAGCCATAAATATTTCTTAGGTCTCAATCAGACGTCTGGGTTTTCTTCCTCGTACATTTCAAAAAACATTTTTTTTTCATCAGTGTGATGGATCTGATTTCATCCACTTTTGGTCTGAGTGTCCACATCATCATGATGGCAACTGTTTCTCTTATATGGGAAAAAAAAATCCAAGCTTTTCCTGTTCAATTAATAGGAAAAAACTAACAGCACTCAGATGTCACAAGAATAATAATAATCAGAATGTATATTTATATAGCACCAACATATTCTGCAGCACTTTACAATTCAAAGTATTGTAATGTGCAGGCGCAAGGAAAGGTCAAAGACCACAAGCGCATGCGCACTAGAATACTTTGACCTTCCCTCAGCAGGGCAAATCAAATTGTGCCTGCACAGGAGCTCAATGACGGCCTGTGTGGATGATGTAGGGCACGTCATCCACACTGGGCTGGGTAGAGATCGCCGCAGAGAAGATGTTAAACCGGAAAGCAGAGGCCCGCCCATCGGACCGGACCGGACCGTCCCTAGGTGAGTATAGTAGAAGTGTTTTTTATGTTCTACAGAGCGGCCTAAGCTCTTATATACTGTATTCTAGAATAATGCATATAAGAGCCCACTGGTGGTGGCCACAAGTTATAGTCACCAAATCTGGTGACAGGTTCCCTTTAATGAAGTTGTCCACTACTTTTACATTGATGGCCTAACCTTAGGATAGGTCATCAATGTCTGATCGGCTGGGGTCCAACACTGTGCACCCCTCGATCAGCTGTTTTCTGTGTCGGCAGCAGGCAGTTGGAAATGTTCAGTTCTGGAGCTGCCCAGTCAACTAATAGTGGCCACAGCCGGGTACTGCACATCCTCATCCCATTCAATTCAATAGGAGGTGAATGTGCAGTACCCAACCATGGACGCTATCAGAAGATGGGGCAGCTGGGGAACTAAGCATTCCCGGCTGCCTGCTGACGCCGTCGGCACCAAAAACCGCTGATCGACGGGGGTGCAGGGGGATGGATCCCGGCTGATCAGACATTGATGACCTTTCCTAAGGATAGGCCAACAATTATTATTATTATTACTACCTCTTTAAGCTACGTTCCCATAAACATATTTTCACCTGTGTGTGCAACGTACTCCACATGAGCAGCACACTGACCAATGTTCACCTATACGCTACTGCACAAGGATAATGTTTCACTCAGACCTCAGGTTTACATGGGAAAAAAATTACAGCATCCGGTTTACAGACTGTACTTTCAACAAATGTTCATAAATCAATAGTACAAACAAATATAAGAAACATTGTAATATATCTTATCAGAGAAATCTGCTTCCTTCTCCAGTTACTTCATTACCTCCTCCTAAACTAATCATCTACTCTGGATAAAAACCAGCTCAACTTCCTCTTCCTCAACTCAGAAAGGACTGCCAGCACAGTGAGGTGTCAGGTTTCACTTCCTAATATACTCTATGGAGAAAGAACGGGGAAGGAGTAAAGGAGAAGAGTTAGGAAGACACAGAAAGACTATGCTGAGCTTTCTAATAAGTCTTTTACCTCACCCTTGAGCGGAATTCACATACACAATGTTGAATGCTGTATAGAATCTCCTCCATGCTGCTGGTCACATGGGTATGACCTCACACAGATCCAGCAAGGGAAAAAGTGAATCATTTGTATAACACTTGTGCTCATTCTAACAGAGGGAGAGAATAACTATGAATATCCCCCCAGATATTATCTGATCCTCAGCTGCTGTCACTCAAGAAGCTGCCGATTTTACAAAATTTACTTTCTTGGGTTTCAAAACCTAAACATCCGAGCTGACCACTAAAGATATGTATAGAATCAGCCTGATAGTGCCAGTATAGGACTGGCTTTAGGTCATATACAAAAACCCTGGGGATTGGTTCTCTTTAAAATACCACTCCAGTGGGGGTTTTTTTCAGTGCTGGAGTTGCAGTTGAAATATAAGTCCCTCCAATGGCTTCATCGTTTTCCGGCGCCATCTTGTGACTGTAACTTCTGACTGGCCAGAAGGCAAAAGTTGTATCACCAGTGCTTAATGCATCTCTATGAGAGCCAAAATGAGGCTCTCATAGAGTTGTATTGATTTGCGACCTCCAGCACACTCCATGAAACACTAGAGTTGCCCACAGGTTACATATTGTGGGAAACCAATGGGATCGATACTGGAAAAAGATGAATATGGTGGCAGATGAGTATAAGGGTACGCACACATTAGTGTATAGCACCCGATGATTCTCTCATGTGAGAAAATCTGTTGCCATATGGTAATGACACTCAGCTGGAACTCTCCTGCAAGTGTGATCGAGTGTCATTTACTGGGATCAGTCTCTCTTGCATACAAAACTCGGATCACAGATACAGAGAAGATGGAGAGATTCATTTCTCCATCTTCTCCCTTCTCTGTCTCAGTTTATATTGGACTGATGACTTCCGAGTGCAGCCCGATGTTTCACACGCAGCCATAGACTTCTATGGGTGTGCGCCATCCAATATACGCTGCCAATGGAAGCACGCAGCATTTTTTTTTCTTAAGCTGAGTTTACATAAGAGAAAAAAAGTGCTTGTCAGCATTGCCCCATAGTATAACACTGGAGCGAGTGCTAGCTCATAAAACATTCATCTGAGCCATATGCAAGTGTGAGTGAGACCTAAGATGGGGACGGGACTCACAGATCAAGATTTACATCAGATATTGGCAGAAACTATAATGCAAATCAAGAAGGCATAAGTCATCATTTCTAGCGCAAAAACAGTCAAAGATGCATGGGCTTCCTATTAAATCTGGCACATTGCACTCCAGCGCATTTCCGAGTAAGGCTAGGTTCACATTTCCGTGAATTTGTATCAGTCACAATCCGCGGCTCTGGGAAACAACGGAATCCGTTTGGTGGATTCCGTTGTTCCCATATACATGTATGAGCGGTGGATTGTGACTGATGATGCTGCGTTGCTTCCTCCACCCGACTGATCAGTCATGGAGCGATTGACTGTCGGGCGGTAGCAACCCAGCATGTAGCATTTTTTGAGCAGCGGAATCCTTTTGATTACGCTGCGCATGCTCTCCCGGCGGCCAAACGATCGGCTGATCACCCGACGGCCGGCGCTGGGAGCGATCAGCTGATCACCCGGCGGCCGGCTGCTGTGAGCGATCAGCTGATCACCCAGCGGCCGGCTGCTGAGAGCGATCGGCTGATCACCTGGCGGCCGGCTGCTGTGAGCGATCGGCTGATCACCCGGCGGCCAGTTGCTGTGAGCGATCAGCTGTTTGCTCTCAAAAGCCGGCCACTGGGTGATCAGCTGATCGCTCTCATTAGCCGGATGCCGGGAGTTCATCTGTTCGCTCTCATTAGCCGGCCGCCGGGTGATCAGCTGATCGCTCACAGCAGCCGGCCGCCGGGTGATCAGCTAATCGCTCACAGCAGCCGGCCTCCGGGTGATCAGCTGATCGCTCACAGCAGCCGGCCGCCGGGTGATCAGCTGATCGCTCACAGCAGCCGGCCGCCGGGTGAACAGCCGATCGCTCTCTCTCTCACGTTTTACAATTGAGTCCGACAATGAATTCTTATTCTTGTCATACGTTGTACAACGCATCAGTCACAAGCGTCAAGCAACGCAGGTAGGTGACTGATGCAAAACATCGGAAATATGAACCTAGCCTAAAGCGGGCTTTACACGCTACGACATCGCTAGCAATTTCTAGCGATATCGAGCGTGTAAGCACCCGCCCCCTTCGTGGATGCGATATCGTGTGATCGATGCTGCAGCGAACATTATCGCTACGGCAACGTCACACGCACTTAACTGGTCATCGGCGTCGCTGTGACTGCCGAACAATCCCTCCCTCAAGGGGGAGGGACGTTCGGCATCACAGAGACGTCACCGCGACGTCACTAAGCGGCCGGACAATCACAGCGGAGGGGCGGAGATGAGCGGGACGTAACATCCCGCCCACCTCCTTCCTTCCGCATTGCGGCCGGCGGCAGGTAAGGAGACGTTCCTCGCTCCTGCGGTGTCACACATAGCGATATGTGCTGCCGCATGAGCGATGAACAACATCGATAATCAACCCTTACCGATTTTTGGTTTTGGAACGACCTCTCCATGGTGAACGATTTTCACCATTTTTGAGGTCGCTTAAGGTCGCTGGTAAGTATCACACGCTGCGATATCGTTAAATACGCCGGATGTGCGTCACTAACAACGTGACCCCGACGATAAAACATTAACGATATCGTAGCGTGTAAAGCCCCCTTAAGACTGGTCAGTCTTAAAGATTTCACCCTGTGTTAAAATTTCTGACCCTTTGCTGACGATGAATAGGAACATTCTTGATTTTTTTGGAGACTGAAAGCCTGAACTGACCTAATGCTTATTACAGCTGAAGGTTTGCTTTAATTGTACAGTCTAGACAACCCTCCACGAGAGTAGTCCTGGCTTCAGAGTGCTGCATTCTTACTACTAATACAATGTAGCAAAATATCAGGATATTATTATTTTATTATTATAGCGCCATTTATTCCATGGCGCTTTACATGTGTAAAAGGGTATACATAATAGGGACAAGTACAATAATCATAAACAATACAAGGCACAGACAGGTACAGGAGGACAGAGGACCCTGCCCGCGAGGGCTCACAGGAGCGAGATTTGAACTGCTGGTAAAATACAAAGAATGTTTAAAGCCTCTTCTTTATAGGGAATCTGTCACCAAATTTTAGAAACCTAAAAATCTAAAAGCAGCATAATGTAGAGACAGAGACCCTAAATCCAGAATTGTGTCACTTACTGAGCTATTTGCTGTAGTTTTGATAATTGATAAACCAGTTGTTTTATCAGTAGAGGATCAGTAAACCTGCTATCATGTAGTACTCCATGTTCACGAGCTCTGTATAACCACATCCCCACCACCGATTGATCGCTTTCTGCCTATGCACAGTGTATACAGAAAGCGGGTAATCAGTGGTGTGGGGGGGTTATATAGAGGTCAGCATTCAGAGAACTAGTAGATATGAAACAGATAAAACTGTGATTTTATCAAAATTGAGGCATGCAGTAAAATAGGTGATATATCACTAGAATCAGGGTCTCAGCCACTATATCATGCCGATCTCAGATGGGGTTGCAAAAACTTGGTGGCAGATTCCATTTAAATCGTGATATATTACATGTTGTCTGCTGCTAATAAACAACTGGTTGAAAATCTGGATTTTCTATAGAAAATCTCAGCTAGATCATGCAGACAAAAATAGAAAATACAAAAAATAAATAAATTTTATTTTTTATTTTTTTTTTTAAAGGCAATATGGCAGAAAATTACCTTTTGGTTAAATCAGATTTTTATGTTATGTTAAAATGTTTTTTTGTTCATTTTCAATATCACTGTTTACATAAAACAAAAATCTTGCCATTTTCACACTGACCACCTGGCGTTATGCCAAACTCCACCTTCCTGTTCTGCGTAGATAACTTTTCAGAAGTCTCATTAACATCACAGACACAATTGCAATGAAAGGTGACATCCCTATATACAATAGATAACACAGACTTCACCATTCAGAATAGAGGATATTACAGATCACTTCTTCTCCCTTCCTTCATAATTACCTATGCCCAAATTACAACATGCTCAGAAAACTTGTCTTTCTTCACAAAATTAAAAAAATATCATCAATAAAAAAACCTGAATAAAAAAAATAAGTAATTTTATATTGACTATTGATATTACCTTTGGGAAGGAGTTACATGGTGGAAAAAATATGACAGGGATTGCAATGGAATGCTCGACTCTCCTGTTCTGAGCATGACAGCATGTATCTCTATAACGCTCCGCTCAGGAAAGCCGCCTGTCAGTCCAAGCATTGCATTGCAATTCTGTCTGATTTATACCGTATGTGACTCTTCGCTTAAAGAAGCATTCCCATCACAGTTTTTACTCTTTTAAAATATTGCAATCAGAATATTATACAGTATAATATTGTGTACTTAGAATTGCTTGTTTTGCCTTTCTACCCAGTTAATTCTTCTCTTTTCTCTGCTCTATATAGAAACAAAGTATCTTGTCCCTGCATGAATCATTCCCCTCTTCAACTCCTGACCCAGTTTCTCCACTCCTCCCTCTATCATTGACTTTTACAATGATGACTCATGCAGGGAAAGTACTTTCTGCTTCTTCGAGGATTCATCTAGTCAGTTTTTAATCACATGATGTCATAGATCTAATGGCGAATAAGAGAAGCAATAACTGGTTAGAAGGGCAAAATGAGCAATTGTAAGTACACCATGCTATATAATATGATGACTGCAATATCTTAAGAATATAAAGTTTTGATGGCAGTGCTTCTTTAAGTGTAGAACAGTTTACATTATCATTAATATTACCAATGACAAGAAGTAATGCTTAAATAATGTAGAAATAGGCAAATGTTCAGATTTAATAGATCTAAGCAAGAAATATCTACAAATATATTTCAAGGCAATTTGTAAAAACAAAGATAATAAGAAAAAAGCAGAAAGTCTCATGTTGCTTAATAATATATTTTATTGGGCTCATTTACGTTTTTATGATACTGTAAATGTAAAGCCTTGTCAGGAGGCGATAAACTCCATAACACCTCTGGGTAAATACTCACGGATGATTTTGTTCTATGAATTTTACAGTCAGAAGCTGAAGAATGTGTGAAATGAAAACAGGGCACAGAGGTGCCCAACTAAACCCTACAGCTGAGACGTGTGCTGAGAAAATATACACGGGATCGCTGGGCCCGAGCAGCCGTGCTACTGCCAAAGAATACTTTACAGAGCAATGACCTAGAGTCCACCTATAGTTTACACTTTCCTACGTGGGCACATGATAGAAACCAAGAGAAAAACTTGGAAATGGCTGATTATTAAAAGGATTCTCAGAGACTTCAATGCGCAGGTCACTTTATTGGGGATGTCTTGGAGCTTCTCAGAATTTTGACAAAGCTTCATGGAGGACGGCCATTGACTAAAGCTCTGACCGTATCTGACTTCTCCATTTTCATAATTTGGCCTTTGTAAAGGTGCATAACAAAGAAAATGTTGGCAGTGCTGGATCCATCTCACAGACATCAACAGCTGCTGACAGACCCCAATCAATAACTAGGTCAGTGGGATTTCAGTCACAGTGTCCATCCAATTATCAAGGGTGCGCTCACATTTACGTGGAACTCAGAGGATTGCTATCTGATGTTTTATCGCAGAGCACTCAGCATGCAGCAGATGACACTCGGCTCACGCTCGCAGCAGATGACAGCTCACGCTCGCAGCAGACACTCGGCTCATGCTCGCAGCAGATGACACTCGGCTCACGCTCGCAGCAGATGACAGCTCACGCTCGCAGCAGACACTCGGCTCACGCTCGCAGCAGATGACACTCGGCTCACGCTCGCAGCAGATGACAGCTCACGCTCGCAGCAGACACTCGGCTCATGCTCGCAGCAGATGACACTCGGCTCACGCTCGCAGCAGATGACAGCTCACGCTCGCAGCAGACACTCGGCTCACGCTCGCAGCAGATGACATCGGCTCACGCTCGCAGCAGATGACACTCGGCTCACGCTCGCAGCAGATGACATCGGCTCACTTTCGCAGTGGATGACACTCCGCTCAAGCTCGCAGCAGATGACACTCAGCTCACGCTCGCAGCAGATGACACTCGGCTCACGCTCGCAGCAGATGACATTCGGCTCACGCTCGCAGCAGATGACACTCGGTTCACACTCGCAGCGGATGACACTCGGCTCACGCTCGCAACAGATGACACTCAGCTCACGCTCGCAGCAGATGACGCTCGGCTCAAGCTCGCAGCAGATGACACTCAGCTCACGCTCGCAGCAGATGACGCTCGGCTCAAGCTCGCAGCAGATGACACTCGGCTCACGCTCGCAGCAGATGACATTCGGCTCACGCTCGCAGCAGATGACACTCGGTTCACGCTCGCAGCAGATGACACTCGGCTCACGCTCGCAGCAGATGACACTCAGCTCACGCTCGCAGCAGATGACATTCGGCTCACGCTCACAGCAGATGACACTCGGTTCACGCTCGCAGCAGATGACACTCGGTTCACGCTCGCAGCAGATGACACTCGGTTCAGGCTCGCAGCAGATGACACTCGGCTCACGCTCGCAGCAGATGACACTCGGCTCACGCTCACGGTAGATGACATCGGCTCACTTTCGCAGTGGATGACACTCCGCTCAAGCTCGCAGCAGATGACACTCAGCTCAAGTTCACAGCAGATGACACTCAGCTCAAGTTCACAGCAGATGACACTCCGCTCAAGCTCACAGCAGATGACACTCAGCTCAAGTTCACAGCAGATGACACTCAGCTCACGCTCACAGCAGATGACACTCAGCTCAAGTTCACAGCAGATGACACTCAGCTCACGCTCACAGCAGATGACACTCAGCTCAAGTTCACAGCAGATGACACTCCGCTGAAGCTCGCAGTAGAGTTTGAGCCGAGTGTCATTAGCATATCAAACCCAATTCTTTCACATGGGAGCCTTGTGCCCCCTGCTTTAATAGCGTAATGCTCTACATTGTCCAATATATTTTACACAATCTGGAATGGAGGCTTTGAATGGAACATCCTACACAGATCTGAACAGAACCTAATGTCTATGTAAAGGAATATTCTCACTAAGGAGCATCACCTTTCAATAGTACAGATAATATATTTATGATCTCTAGCACCTAAACTAATCACTAGAACTGCTGCACCAATTTGCAGAGAAGAATGCAAGTGTGATGAAAGCCTTGGCTCACAGAGCAATGCCAACTATATCGCACTTCACAGCTGAGAGCAGGGCTTGCTATTGGAGAAGTGGGCGCATTGCAGGATCCAGTGCAGCAACCACACCAGTAATCTGCTGTCCTGGGTGGGAGACGTGCAAATCGCCCCTTCTTATCTTTCAAGATCCCCACCTCTTCTTTAGATTACCCAGGATAGCTCAACTGTACATGTACATCACACTGCAACGATGACGTCATACCAGGTTGGCTAATCAAAAGACGATCCGCAGATGCCATCAGGTAAGAAGCCGTTGCCTCCAGCAGCCACAGTTCATCAACAGAACCACTGGACTGGATCCAATGGATCAATGGACCCCACCTGTACACTAGCTATATTTGCATCCTTTCAATATGTTATCATTTACTAACAACAAACTAGAAAACTTCAAAATGGTGAGAAATTAAAAGCAAGTATTAATACTAAAATTGTGGCCCTATTCTGTGATACAGTGAATATGTATCAATAGAGCGGAAATCTCATGAGCAGCAAACTTCCCTGGAGCTTTGGGTCACCAGTCTTGATTTCGTTTCTTTTAGCTTCACCCTTCATTATTCCTTAGTGTTATGTAATATTACAATATAGCATGATCATTCACTTTATCTAGGTAAATCATTTATACCAAAACCCTAAATGGAAAAATCCAGACAAAGTACACAACCACGAGGTACTAAACTGCGCTCCCAACCCCCCGAGTACCAGAGGATCCTCCAGAGATTCTGATGCAAACTTTAGAGTTAATCACTTCCAAGTAAGGTTCTTTTGGGCTGATATATCATTAAGGCTAGATTCACATGATGGTATGGCATGTCATGAGAGTGCATCGGATGCGATATGCTAATGACCCTCGGCTTCCACTCTGCTGTCAGCGTGACCGGAGTGTCATGCAACTGTGATCCAACCCTGCGATGGGATCACAGCTGTGGAGGAGAGGGAGGGATTCATCTCCCCATCAACTCCATTGTCAGCTGATGTGATTATTGCACTACACTTGGATGTCATCTGAGTGCAGTCCAATGTTTCTCTCGCACCCATAGACTTGATGGGTGCGGGTGACATGGCTCTCACTGTCAATCACAGCATGCTGCGTCTTTTCTCTCATCCAGAATCTGGATGAGAGAAAAGCTGACCAACTGCTGTGCCTCATTGAATAACATTGGTCCGAGTGTAATGCAACATTTTCTCGCATTGCACTTATCTGATTCATGTGCTTGTGTGAGCGTACCCTTATATTTAGTATATTTTATATACATCTTGTGTAACTGCAATGATTCAGGCCTCATTGAGATGGCCGTTAATTAATTTCATGTTGTATCTTTGTTTTTCATTGTTAGATGACCAACCCATTACAATTTAAGGGTATGTGTTTTTTTCTTTTTTTTAGCCAAGTAATTGTCCAAAAAAGCCTTCTAGGCATGATGCATTGTGTGTAGGGCTCAATATATAAGCTGGATTCTCCTTTTTTCCACTTTTAGTTGAATGTTAGGACTCAAGTTCAAATATACATTTTCTAAAAAAAATAAAATGAAATGAAAATTGACCACTCTTTCTATTTAGTGTGCTGGATCCATTTTTTTAATGGATTAATATGTAATTTTTTTTTTAACATGTAAGCGTTTTACAAAGCTGATATCAGCTGCGGAGTGAAAACCACACAATACTTTGCAGAAAAATGGGTGGCATCCAAGTGTTGTCCATTTTTCTTCACCAACTCCACTTGATTAGGCGAGTTTAATTAATCCACAAATTGGATCAGAAATGGACACGTTTACTTTCTTTTTGTGGAAAATCACTTGATTAGGCAAGCTTGATTTGAAGATTGGATAAAAAACAGACATAATCCTGCAGAAGGGCTAACGTCAGGAGCGGAGATATCATTGGTGTAACCTGTGCGGCTGCACAGGGACCAAAGAGGTAAGGAGGTCCATTTCTACCTCCAAAACCGGTGTAATTTTGCGTTTTTATGGGTTCTTGGGCTGCAAAGGCCCCATTTAATGTTCTTGCACAAGGGCCCTTTTCTGTCTGTATCTGCCAATGTGTAACGTCACTCCTTGTGGAGAGTTCAAAGCCTGTATAAGGAGACTTATTGGCCATGCAATGCTCTCCTGGGAAATTAAAATGCAAATTGTCTCTTCAGAGAGGAAGAGGACTTGAACTCTATTGTCACCTATTGAAAGTAGCCATTAGAGGTCTCTCATCCAGCCAAATCATACCTCTTGCATTTCATTCCCAAAAAACACATGTCTGCAAATAGAGTGTCTAGTTTAATTTTTATCCTTAAGGCCACGTCTCACTAAGCGACATCGCTAGCGACATCACTGCTGAGTCACGGTTTTTGTGACGCAACAGCAATCTTGCTAGCGATGTCGCTGTGTGTGACATCCAGCAACGACCTGGCCTCTGCTGTGAGGTCACCGGTCGTTGCTGAATGTCCTGGACCATTTTTTGGTCTTTGCTCTCCCGCTGTGAAGCACACATCGCTGTGTTTGACAGCGGGAGCCAACGATCTGAATGTGCAGGGAGCAGGGAGCCGGCTTCTGGCAGCTGCGGATGCTGGTAACCAAGGTACATATCGGGTATCCAAGCAAAGCGCTTTGCTTAGTAACCCGATGTGTACCATGGTTACGACGTACAGCGTCGTTACACAGGTTGCTGGTGGCTGATCTCTGATTGCCTGATTGACAGCTCACCAGCGACCATGTAGTGACGCACCAACCATCCCTGCCAGGTCAGATCGCTGGTGGGATAGCTGGTTGCGTCGCTTAGTGTGATGGTATCCTTAGTCATGTTGTTAAAAGGGTTAATATTGACTTTTAAGATTGTTACTCCCAATAGATGACACTAGAGTTCCTGTCCTTTACAAGGATAAACACTGTCTCTCCACTTCCTATGCAAAAAATCATGTTTTTAACTAAAAATAAAAGGTTTAAGAAACCCAGAATATGTGGCACGCATTGAAAGTTATGATAAAAAGATATGCAAAATCCCAAATAATTTATAGTAAGACTTATAATTTCCCTTTATCTCACTATCTGTATTCAGCTCATTAAATTGTGGGAAAAAAGCCCTAAAATTTACAAATTAAACTGCCCAAACGTCTCCTGCCCGGTAGGACCCATTTCCATCCTGGGCACCTTTATATGTTTTCAAAACAATGTTTACATCATAGGAGACATCCATGACCCAAAGGAATGTGCGAGGAATCCAGACCCTCAAAGTAATAGTCTGTCAGCAGCGTCTTCAATCATGGCTCTGTATACACTCACTATTCCCTAAGACATTGACATCAAACAAAGCCACCTGGAGTATGTTACAGACCGGAGGAATCTCAGCTCCGCGCTTTACTGCGGCCGACCCAATCACAACCGCCACTAATTTTACCTGCAAAGAAAAATGTGGTGACTTAAGCCCACTTTACACGTTGCAATTAGTTGTACAATCGCATTTGCGATGTGACACGCCCAGGTCGCATACGGGATCTTATGAGATTGCACGTAGGTCGTTCATTTGCTGTCACACGTGCGTTAGTAGTCTATGTTAAATTGGTCAATTGTGTGTAGATCATGTGTTCTGTGACGTATGCATTGAGCACCTTTTTTTTTTTTTTATTTATTGACTTGCCAAGCGTGTGTAATGTGGGATGCGTTTTTACTATGTCATCTGCCATTCAGCGCTGCTACATGGCCGCTAACAGCAGACACAGACAGCCATGTAGCAGAGCTGAATGGCAGATGACAGCAGACACAGACAGAGCCGCACTGTCAGAATGAACTCGGCTGAACTTCACCCGACTTCATTGTCATGCTGCGGCTCTGTCTGTGTCGCGCCCTGATTAGCGGTCACCAGTGAAGACTCACCGGTGACCGCTAAACTCCTGAGTAACTGAAGTTAGCAGCCCTCTCTCATACTCACCAATCCCCGATCCCCGGCGCTGCACGGCTTTCTCACTGCTCCGGCGGCTTTTACTGTTTTGAAAAAGCCGGCCGCCCATTAAACAATTTCGTATTCCCTGCTTTCCCCGCCCACCAGCGCCTATGATTGGTTACAGTGAGACACGCCCCCACTCTGAGTGACAGGTGTCACACTGCACCCAATCACAGCAGCCGGTGGGCGTGTCTATACTGTGTAGTGAAATAAATAATTAAATAATTAAAAAAAACGGCGTGCGGTTCCCCCCATTTTTAAAACCAGCCAGATAAAGCCATACGGCTGAAGGCTGGTATTCTCAGGATGGGGAGCTCCACGTTATGGGGAGCCCCCCACCCTAACAATATCAGCCAACAGCCGCCCAGAATTGCCGCATACATTATATGCGACAGTTCTGGGACTGTACCCGGCTCTTCCCGATTTGCCCTGGTGCGTTGGCAAATCGGGGTAATAAGGAGTTATTGGCAGCCCATAGCTGCCAATAAGTCCTAGATTAATCATGTCAGGCGTCTATGAGACATCTTCCATGATTAATCTGTAAATTACAGTAAATAAACACACACACCCGAAAAAATCCTTTATTAGAAATAAAAACACACACATATACCCTGGTTCACCACTTTAATCAGCCCCAAAAAGCCCTCCTTGTCCGGCGTAATCCAGGATGATGCAGCGTCGCTTCCACCGCAGCTGCATGGAGGTGACCGGAGCCGCAGCAGACACAGCCGGTCACCTCCACACAGCAAATGAACACAGCCGCGCGATCAGCTGCTATCACTGAGGTTACCCGCTGTCACTGGATCCAGCGGTGGATGCAGCGGTGGCCGCGGGTAACCTCAGTGACAGCAGCTGATCGCGCGGCTGTGTTCATTTGCTGTGTGGAGGTGACCGGAGCGGCTGTGTCTGCTGCGGCTCCGGTCACCTCCATGCAGCTGCGGTGGAAGCGACGCTGCATCATCCTGGATTACGCCGGACAAGGAGGGCTTTTTGGGGCTGATTAAAGTGGTGAACCAGGGTATATGTGTGTGTTTTTATTTCTAATAAAGGATTTTTTCGGGTGTGTGTGTTTATTTACTGTAATTTACAGATTAATCATGGAAGATGTCTCATAGACGCCTGACATGATTAATCTAGGACTTAGTGGCAGCTATGGGCTGCCAATAACTCCTTATTACCCCGATTTGCGAACGCACCAGGGCAAATCGGGAAGAGCCGGGTACAGTCCCAGAACTGTCGCATATAATGTATGCGGCAATTCTGGGCGGCTGTTGGCTGATATTGTTAGGGTGGGGGGCTCCCCATAACGTGGAGCTCCCCATCCTGAGAATACCAGCCTTCAGCCGTATGGCTTTATCTGGCTGGTTTGAAAAATGGGGGGAACCGCACGCCGTTTTTATTAATTATTTAATTATTTATTTCACTACACAGTATAGACACGCCCACCGGCTGCTGTGATTGGGTGCAGTGTGACACCTGTCACTCAGAGTGGGGGCGTGTCTCACTGTAACCAATCATAGGTGCTGGTGGGCGGGGAAAGCAGGGAATACGAGATTGTTTAATGGGCGGCCGGCTTTTTCAAAACAGTAAAAGCCGCCGGAGCAGTGTGAATGCCGTGCAGCGCCGGGGATCGGTGAGTATATGAGAGAGGGGGATAGACTGACATGGACAGAGAGTGAGGGACAGAGATAGTGACGGACTGACAGAGATTAGTGAATGACAGACATTGTGAGGCGCTTCAGAACGCAGCTTTTCAGCTGCGCTCTGAAGCGGACCTTTTTTAAGCTGCGGTGCAGAGCGCACACCTGCGCACATAGCATCAGACACCAAAATCGTATGAGGGATGTCACACGTTACAATTGACTAGGTTCTTGCAACAAAACGCTCAATTCTAGAGAATGATACGATGTGTTTGCGATCAACGGTTTTGCGTTCAATCCTGATCGCACGTAGATGTCACACGCAGATACCTCACAAACGATGCCGGAGGTGCGTCACTTACAACTTGACTCCAACGACGGATTGTGAGATATATTGAAGCGTGTGTAGCGGGCTTTAGATCATATTCATCATGGCTGCAAAGACAGATGGATATTTCATGTTATATATGAGTTGTCGTCCACTTCATACTCTAGAGGTACATGTTGATGTCACCTGCCATCGCGTAACCCCTTCCCATTGAGTAACTTGAATTTTTATATTTTGTAAGGTTTTTAGATATCTAAAAAATAATAGATAAAACTTTTAAAAGATTTTTAGTCTCACTAGGAAACTTGAAACTGCGATCAATAATTATACTTTCTGAAGTGTATTGTCCGCTCCATCCCCTCCTACTTAACAGGGACAAAACATTGGCAAACACAGGAATCTTCATTTGTTCCTCATCTGCCATGATAACCTATTGGCACCTTATGATTGCGCTGCAAATGGAAAGCAATTGGGAGTGTAACGCCGATATTTTTACAAACATCGCGACTGTCCTGGCGGCATCGGGATCTGTTCAGACTACAGATTCTGACACTCCGCCTTCAGGCAGACTCGGGTATCAATCAACAGATTAGTAGTTCAGAGGCAGGCTAGTAAGACTTAATTTTTGCTGGTCTGCTTGTGAGTCTCCTTTAATCACATGTTGTGGAGAAGCCAATCACATCTGCTCCCCTCCTATATATGATGGCTATATCATTCCTCTATGCCAGCTATAGTTTATCTAAGCTGGTCTGGTGAGGTGTTGTGATCCAGACTAACTGGTGGTTGTAGTACTTGTTGCTGTGTGCGGTTGTGGAGTTAACCCTTGTTGTCATTTTGTTGCTACCTTCCTGCTCTTGCTTTTCTCCTGAGTCTCTGATTGTTTGTTCCTGTGTGTTGCAGTGTGTCAGAGTTTTGGTTTTCTCCTGTCTGTTTTTATCTGGGTTTCCATCTCGCTCTTGCCCCTTCCTTTCCTGGTAGGAGGTGGGAATCAGACAGTTCTAGTCAGGAGCATAGCCTGGCACATGACTCAAACATTTCCATTATTAGGGGGAACCCTGAGGTTAGAGATAGCCTAAGGAACACTAGCATGACGGACAGTATAGAAGCCCCTGTCCCTTGTTATCCTACAGCCACATTGTGACAGCAAGACAGCGGTCTGCTCCTATTTCTAACCACTTAGATGCATCGGTTGATACTGATAGTGGTATCTAAGGGATTTAGCTGCCATATTCAGAGCCAGCATCCTCCTTGTATGTGGTAAGTTTGGCTTCTGAGTCCATTCCATGTATCTGCACCTGACATGACATCTATATTAGTGGAGAGAAGAGATAATAGCAGCAGCATACGTTTCCTTAGCCTGACACAAGACTCGATAGGAATTATCATCATGTTTAGTCCAAGGGCTATCTTTTGGCCTTTTTCCTACCATAAAGATGGAGTCCTCCTGGACCATCTTAAGCTGGGTTGACACATAGCGACAATGACAATGACGTCGCTGTTACGTTACCATTTTCTGTGACGTAGCAGCGACGTCCCGTCGAGCTGGCCCCTGCTGTGAGGTCGCCGGTCGTTGCTGAATGTCCTGCTTCATTTTTTGCTCGTTGCTCTCCCGCTGTGAAGCACACATCGCTGTGTGTGACAGCGAGAGAGCGACGAACTGAAGCGAGCAGGGAGCAGGAGCCGGCATCTGGCAGCTGCGGTAAGCTGTAACCACGGTAAACATCGGGTAACCAAGAAGCCCTTTCCTTGTTTACCCGATATTTACATTAGTTACTAGCACCGCCGCTCTCACGCTGCCAGTGCCGGCTCCCTGCTCCCTGCACATAGCCAGAGTACACATCGGGAAATAAGCAAAGCTTTGCTTAACCCGATGTGTACTGTGGCTATGAGTGCAGGGATCCAGCGCTAAGCGGTGTGCGCTTGTAACCAAGGTAAATATCGGGTAACCAGATAAGCACTTTGATTGGTTACCCGATATTTACCTTAGTTACCAAGCGCAGCATGGCTTCCACAGCGACGCGTGTCGTTATGATCGCTGCTGCGTCTGCTGTGTTTGACAGCTAAGCAGCGATCATAACAGCGACTTACAAGGTCGCTGTTGCGTCACAGAAAATGGTGACGTAACAGTGACGTCGTTGTCGCTGTCGCTATGTGTGAACCCAGCTTTAGACTCCAAGACCTGAGTAACTGCAGCCGCAGCCACCTCCTATAGCCCCAGCCCTGCTCATACTAGAGTCTACACAAGGTCAATGTTACTACTTATCTAAGCTCTTAGCAACAGGATCATTCTCCAAACATATGTCGAAAAACTGGAAGAGATCCCAATTTGTAACTGGATGACTTTGCGGATAACATTTCCAAACACATTTTCCTTTTTTCAACATTCAGGTTGGAGTTGTGGTTCCATTTGTTGCCTTCAAGTCTTAAAATTAAAATAAAGCATATGAAACATTTTCTTGTCAAAAAGTATATGTCACGTTAAGGAAAACATATAGAGACCTAAAAGGGCTGCCCAGGATTAGAGAAACATGGCTGCTTTAGCCAAAAACCACAGCACACCTGTCCACAATCCAGCTGCATGCAACTGAATGGAGCTGCATGCATTAGGCTATGTGCCACGTGTGAGCGCTCTGCACCACAGCGTAACGTCACTGCTTGTGCACTTCAGAGCGCAGCTGAAAAGCTCCGTCCTGAAGCTTTGATGACTGCAGAATTCGTGCGCTCTGGATGCTGCCTCTCCCTATAGACAGAATGGAGACAGCATGCAGAGCGCACGAAAGAAGTGACATGTTGCTTTTTGGAACGCAGCGATTTGGCAACATGCAAATCGCTGCCTTCTAAAACGCAACGTGGGCATGGATTAGGCACAATCTTCATAGATTGTGCTGGGGACGCAGGACGCATGCAGTTACGCTGCAGTGCAGAACACAGCGTAACTGCATGCAAATACGCAACGTGGGCACATAGCCTAACAATACTCCGCATGACTTGCAGAAAGGTTGAGGAGATGGTTTTTGGAAGACAGTCACATTTTTCATGTTGTATATAGCAGAGCTGTGTGTGTGTGTGTGTGTATATGGACTGATTGGGCAGCAGAGCTGTGTGAGTGTACAGAGCTATATGTGTATATGGACTGATCGAGCAGCAGAGCTGTATGAGTGTACAGAGCTGTATGTGTATATGGAAACTGTGTGTGGCACTACTATGCATTCAGAAGTCTTCTACTGTATTTATGTATGTACTGCAGAGATGTATGTGCTGTGGATGCTGCAGAGCTGTGTGTGCGCATCTACTCTGCATACAGAAGTCTTGTATGTATGTATTGCAGAGATGTATGTGCTGTGGATGCTGCAGAGCTGTGTGTATGTACATCTACTGTGCATGCAAGAGTCTTGTATGTATAATGTGTGTATTGCAGAGATGTATGTGCTGTGGATGCTGCAGAGATGTGTGTGAGTACATCTACTGTGCATGCAGGAGTCTTGTATGTATAATGTGTGTATTGCAGAGATGTATGTGCTGTGGATGCTGCAGAGCTATGTGTGTGTACATCTACTGTGCATGCAGGAGTCTTGTATGTATAATGTGTGTATTGCAGAGATGTATGTGCTGTGGATGCTGCAGAGCTGTGTGTGTTCCTCTACTGTGCATGCAGGAGTCTTGTATGTATAATGTGTGTATTGCAGAGATATATGTGCTGTGGATGCTGCAGAGCTGTGTGTGTATGTGCATCTACTGTGCATGCAGGAGTCTTGTTTGTATAATGTGTGTATTGCAGAGGTGTATGTGCTGTGGATGCTGCAGAGCTGTGTGTGTATGTACATCTACTGTGCATGCAGGAGTCTTGTTTGTATAATGTGTGTATTGCAGAGATGTATGTGTTGTGGATGCTGCAGAGATGTGTGTGAGTACATCTACTGTACATGCAGGAGTCTTGTATGTATAATGTGTGTATTGCAGAGATGTATGTGCTGTGGATGCTGCAGAGCTGTGTGTGTTCCTCTACTGTGCATGCAGGAGTCTTGTATGTATAATGTGTGTATTGCAGAGATGTATGTGCTGTGGATGCTGCAGAGCTGTGTGTGTATGTGCATCTACTGTGCATGCAGGAGTCTTGTATGTATAATGTGTGTATTGCAGAGATGTATGTGCTGTGGATGCTGCAGAGCTATGTGTGTGTACATCTACTGTGCATGCAGGAGTCTTGTATGTATAATGTGTGTATTGCAGAGATGTATGTGCTGTGGATGCTGCAGAGCTATGTGTGTGTACATCTACTGTGCATGCAGGAGTCTTGTATGTATAATGTGTGTATTGCAGAGATGTATGTGCTGTGGATGCTGCAGAGCTGTGTGTGTTCCTCTACTGTGCATGCAGGAGTCTTGTATGTATAATGTGTGTATTACAGAGATGTATGTGCTGTGGATGCTGCAGAGCTGTGTGTGCATTTACTGTGCGTGCAGATGTCTTGTGTGTATTGCAGAGGTGTATGTGCTGTGGATGCTGCAGAGCTGTGTGTGTATGTACATCTACTGTGCATGCAGGAGTCTTGTATGTATAATGTGTGTATTGCAGAGATGTATGTGCTGTGGATGCTGCAGAGCTGTGTGTGTTCCTCTACTGTGCATGCAGGAGTCTTGTATGTATAATGTGTGTATTGCAGAGATGTATGTGTTGTGGATGCTGCAGAGATGTGTGTGAGTACATCTACTGTACATGCAGGAGTCTTGTATGTATAATGTGTGTATTGCAGAGATGTATGTGCTGTGGATGCTGCAGAGCTGTGTGTGTTCCTCTACTGTGCATGCAGGAGTCTTGTATGTATAATGTGTGTATTGCAGAGATGTATGTGCTGTGGATGCTGCAGAGCTGTGTGTGTATGTACATCTACTGTGCATGCAGGAGTCTTGTATGTATAATGTGTGTATTGTAGAGATGTATGTGCTGTGGATGCTGCAGAGCTATGTGTGTGTACATCTACTGTGCATGCATGAGTCTTGTATGTATAATGTGTGTATTGCAGAGATGTATGTGCTGTGGATGCTGCAGAGCTGTGTGTGCATTTACTGCGCGTGCAGATGTCTTGTGTGTATTGCAGAGATGTATGTGCTGTGGATGCTGCAGAGCTGTGTGTGCATTTACTGTGTGTGCAGATGTCTTGTGTGTATTGCAGAGATGTATGTGCTGTGGATGCTGCAGAGCTGTGTGTGCATGTACTGTGCGTGCAGATGTCTTGTGTGTATTGCAGAGATGTATGTGCTGTGGATGCTGCAGAGCTGTGTGTGCATTTACTGTGCGTGAAGATGTCTTGTGTGTATTGCAGAGATGTATGTGCTGTGGATGCTGCAGAGCTGTGTGTGCATTTACTGTGCGTGCAGATGTCTTGTGTGTATTGCAGAGATGTATGTGCTGTGGATGCTGCAGAGCTGTGTGTGCATTTACTGTGCGTGCAGATGTCTTGTGTGTATTGCAGAGATGTATGTGCTGTGGATGCTGCAGAGCTGTGTGTGCATTTACTGTGCGTGCAGATGTCTTGTGTGTATTGCAGAGATGTATGTGCTGTGGATGCTGCAGAGCTGTGTGTGCATTTACTGTGCGTGCAGATGTCTTGTGTGTATTGCAGAGATGTATGTGCTGTGGATGCTGCAGAGCTGTGTGTGTATTTTGTACATTCTCCATAGAAATCTTACTATTGCTAATAGAAAATTTACTGCTAGATTGTGAGCCCCAATGGGGATGGGGATGATGATGTCTGTAAAGCGCTGTGAAATTTATGGTGCTATATAAGCGAGTAACATAAATAAACTATTACCTGTCTTTTCTCACTTACAGGATGAAAATTAATGGTATTGAGCTGACCACTCCACTTATTTACGCCACTAAAGACAGAGGTGTTAATAGGAAACATGTTTTTCCTATTTTCTGATATCTCAAACTTGGATGCAGCTTATAGGAGGAAGTTGTGCGCTAGAAGCCACAAAATACGGTATATGTCCCTCCCTCCGTACGCTGTACTAGTCATCGCCAGAACGGGATGTCGCATAGGGAAGGGCATTCAAAAGTTTGCTATGGGGCTCTGACTTCTCTAGTTATACCCCCAGTATAGCGATATTCTCCACAAGGGCAAAGCTTCTAGCGAGGATTCCCACAAAACATAGGCACGTAATGAATGTGTGCGGAATCCGACAGACATGTCCAATTGCAGGCTAAGTACAGTAGAAATCAGAGCTGTGATACAGATAGACACAGCCCATTATTACCCATTCACACACAGGCTAATAACACTCGTCCCCCAACACTGGCTTGTGTAAACAAGGCAGCTATCAGCCCATGTTCATCGGCTGTTACCATATTTTTGCAGCCTAAAAAATAAATAGCGTTGGTGTGGCGCCCTGGACTAGCCAGGTCGTCACAAGTACTGCAACACATACCCCCCACCCCGAGACAGGCACATCAGCCAGACACAAAATCCTTGTTGCCTCCCTCCAGGGGCTGATGTCCACAACAGGTGGGGTGGAGCCAGGCAGTTGGTCCCACCCACTGAGGAGTTCACAGTCCTGGAGGCGGGAAAAGGAAGAGAAGATCAGTTAGGGAAGTGGAAGTGAGAGGAGTGAAGTGGAAGTGGAGGAGCAAACTGACCGTGTCCGGCCGTCTGCAGGAGAGGCAGATCAACGCGGAACCGTAGGATCGGGGACGGGCGGTGGCCCGCCGGTACCGAACCGGGGAGCAAAGTGTAGCCAGCACACACAGGCAGGGCCTGCGGACGCCGACCAGGCTTGGAGTCGCCATTAGAGGTCAAATCTGTCAGTGACCGGAACCCCAGGGGTTTCCTAACAGCCAAGACCCGATTGAAGGCAACCGTCCGACCAGCAAAAGGAAATACAGTTACCGCCACAGCTAGAGTTCCAAGGGCCAGAGCCTGCGGGCAAAAGGGCTCCTCCGGCACATATATACGCTGGAGAGCGGGTTACCGGTGGGAATCCATCGGGACCGAACATACAAAAAGGTACAGGGAAAGGCAGCCACCACTAACCGTCCGGGAGAGACTACAGCAGCCGGCTGCGGGACCCGTCCATCCAGCCGTTTGGTTTACCAGAGACTGTGCGTACCTTTGTGGCTGAGTGAGTACAACCGTGCCATCTGGCACCGCGCTGCGCAGTCCAGGCGACCCTGCACCCATCCAACCCTGCCTCCCCATCATCTCACCGGGCCCCGGGACCACCAACCCCTACCCACGGAGGGGGAAAACAACATCCCAGCTGCTCCCTGCCATCGCTCCCGGGATCCCCGTCACCAGCAGCGGTGGTGCCCACTTTCACCACAACCCGTGGCTGGCGTCACGGACCAAATCCCCCAAACCAAACGAGCCCCCCTTTCACTCACAGGCGAGGAGCGCCGCTCGAGTCCCCGGATCCGGCCAACCGCTCGAGCCGCCGAGCAGCCACTGCAGCAGCGCCGGACCCGAGCGTTAGCGAGTGCAGCGGCGTCCTCCCCGCCCGCGACATTGGCATCACATCTCCCATTTACAGTAGTGATGTGCTGACCACAATTTGCAGACTGTATGTGAACTGGGTGATTGTTGAGCGCCAAAAAGTTTGCATGAGTTAGTGTAAAGTGACCTGTTAAGAAACATGGCCAGACTTGTTAGATCTGCTAAAGATGCTCATTTTAGGCAAACATCTACCTCTGTTAAAGTGGCTTAGGTCAATGATTTCACATATTGTCACTATCATCTCCCTGTTTTGTAAAGACTAGTTACAGGTTTAGAACTGGAGCCTCTCATTTCAATCTGGGACTCTGCATTGAAACAAAGTTTTCTTTCTTTTGGTGCTTAATGAGTTAATGTCAGTTTTGTTGTCAGCAGCTCATTGCAAAGCATATCAGCTGCAGCTGATTTGTAGCCATGCCCCTTAAGGTTTAAGCAGTGGAGTTTCCCAGCAATCCTTGATGATGATACAATCCATTTGTATACTGGCCACCTTGGTGGAAAGTTCTGCTAAGGAATTGACCCCAAGTTAGACTTTATCCTTTCTGTTCCTGCCTCCCCTGTTTGTCTTACCTACCCTTTTGTTGTATTAGTGCAGCATTGGGGCCTGCCAGCTCTCTAACCAGGGTGTCTACGGGGTCTCTTAGGGCCACAGGTATCTGGCTCGGTGACACGTTGAGAGAACCTGTTTGGGACTGGCTAGGAGAGTAGGGACAGCTGTGAGTGCAGGAGGTGTCCCATCTGCCCCTCTCACTAGCATCAGGGCCTACCTTTGTTACAGTGTCCCCCTTTCTTTGTGGTGTTTTTTGTCATGTGTCAGACACCCTTAAGCCAGCTTTACACCTTACAATTAGGTATGCGATCTCGTATGCGATGTGACACGCCCAGGTCGCATATGCGATCTAATGAGATTGCACGTAGGTCGTTCATTTGCTGTCACACGAGCGTTAGTAGTCTATGTTAAATTGATCAATTTTGTGTGCGATCCTTTAGATCATGTGTTCTGTGACGTATGCATTGGGCACCTTTTTTTTTTTTTTTTATTTATTGACTTGCCAAGCGTGTGTAATGTGCAGGGATGCGTTTTTACTATGTCATCTGCCATTCAGCTCTGCTACATGGCCGCTAACAGCAGACACAGACAGCCATGTAGCAGAGCTGAATGGTAGATGACAGCAGACACAGACAGAGCCGCACTGTCAGAATGAACTCGGGTGAACTTCACCCGACTTCATTGTCATGCAGCGGCTCTGTCTGTGTCGCGTCCCGATTAGCGGTCACCTGTGAAGGACTCACCGGTGACCGCTAAACTCCTGAGTAAGTGAATTGAGCAGCCCTCTCTCATATACTCACCGATCCCCGATCCCCGGCGCTGCACGGCGTTCACACTGCTCCGGCGGCTTTTACTGTTTTGAAAAAGCCGGCCGCCCATTAAACAATCTCGTATTCCCTGCTTTCCCCGCCCACCGGCGCCTATGATTGGTTACAGTGAGACACGCCCCCACGCTGAGTGACAGGTGTCACACTGCACCCAATCACAGCAGCCGGTGGGCGTGTCTATACTGTGCAGTGAAATAAATAATTAAATAATTAAAAAAAACGGCGTGCGGTCCCCCCCAATTTTAATACCAGCCAGATAAAGCCATACGGCTGAAGGCTGGTATTCTCAGGATGGGGAGCTCCACGTTATGGGGAGCCCCCCAGCCTAACAATATCAGCCAACAGCCGCCCAGAATTGCCGCATACATTATATGCGACAGTTCTGGGACTGTACCCGGCTCTTCCCGATTTGCCCTGGTGCGTTGGCAAATCGGGGTAATAAAGGAGTTATTGGCAGCCCATAGCTGCCAATAAGTCCTAGATTAATCATGTCAGGCGTCTCCCTGAGATTCCTTCCATGATTAATCTGTAAGTGACAGTAAATAAACACACACGCCCGAAAAAATCCTTTATTAGAAATAAAAAACACACACATATACCCTGGTTCACCACTTTAATCAGCCCCAAAAAGCCCTCCATGTCCGGCGTAATCCAGGATGCTCCAGCGTCGCTTCCAGCGCAGCTGCATGGAGGTGACCGGAGATGCAGAATACACCGCCGCTCCTGTCACCTCCACGCAGCTAATGAAGACAGCCGCGCTATTGGCTGAGCTGTCAGTGAGGTTACCCGCTGTCACTGGATCCAGCGGTGGATCCAGCGGTGGCCGCGGGTAACCTCAGTGACAGCTCAGCTGATCGCGCTACTCACCTCAGTTGCTGCGTGGAGGTGAGAGGAGCAGCGGTGAGTAGCGCGATCAGCTGAGCTGTCACTGAGGTTACCCGCGGCCACCGCTGCATCCACCGCTGGATCCAGTGACAGCGGGTAACCTCAGTGACAGCAGCTGATCGCGCGGCTGTCTTCATTTGCTGTGTGGAGGTGATCGGAGCGGCTGTGTCTGCTGCAGCTCCGGTCACCTCCATGCAGCAGCGCTGGAAGCGACGCTGGAGCATCCTGGATTACGCCGGACATGGAGGGCTTTTTGGGGCTGATTAAAGTGGTTAACCAGGGATTTTTTCGGGTGTGTGTGTTTATTTACTGTAATTTACAGATTAATCATGGAAGGAATCTCGGGGAGACGCCTGACATGATTAATCTAGGACTTATTGGCAGCTATGGGCTGCCAATAACTCCTTATTACCCCGTCTGCCAACGCACCAGGGCAAATCGGGAAGAGCCGGGTACAGTCCCAGAACTGTCGCATCTAATGTATGCGGCCATTCTGGGCGGCTGCTGACTGATATTGTTAGGCTCCCCATAACGTGGAGCTCCCCATCCTGAAAATACCAGCCTTCAGCCGTATGGCTTTATCTGGCTGGTATTAAAATTGGGGGGGACCGCACGCCGTTTTTTTTAATTATTTAATTATTTATTTCACTGCACAGTATAGACACGCCCACCGGCTGCTGTGATTGGGTGCAGTGTGACACCTGTCACTCAGCGTGGGGGCGTGTCTCACTGTAACCAATCATAGGCACCGGTGGGCGGGGAAAGCAGGGAATACGAGATTGTTTAATGGGCGGCCGGCTTTTTCAAAACAGTAAAAGCCGCCGGAGCAGTGTGAATGCCGTGCAGCGCCAGGGATCGGGGATCGGTGAGTATATGAGAGAGGGGGATAGACTGACATGGACAGAGAGTGAGGGACAGAGATAGTGACGGACTGACAGAGATTAGTGAATGACAGACATTGTGAGGCGCTTCAGAACGCAGCTTTTCAGCTGCGCTCTGAAGCAGACCTTTTTTAAGCTGCGGTGCAGAGCGCACACCTGCGCACATAGCCTCAGACATCAAAATCGTATGATGGATGTCACACGTTACAATTGACTAGTTTCGTACTACTAAACGTCCAATGTATAAGGAATAAACGACGTGTATGCGATCACCGTATTTTCGTTCAATCTTGATCGCACGTAGATGTCACACGCAAATACGTCACGAACGATGCCGGATGTGCGTCACTTACAACTTGACCCCGACGACGGATTGAAAGATTTATTGAAGCGTGTAAAGCAGGCTTTAGTCTTAACGCACGTGTCCCGCGTGTGTATTCAGATGACATTCACCTGGAGTGTGACACATATCCTTGAAACACAATATGTACTTGGACCGGAATAGCTGGACAAACCTAAAGGCCACTTCTCACATAATGAGATTGCTAATGACATTGTTGCTACGTCACAGTTTCTGTGACGAAACAACGACTTCACCAGCGATCTCGTTATGCTTGACACGTACCAATGATCCACTCCCTGCTGTGAGATCGTTGGTCGTTGCTGAATGTCCTGGGCCATTTTTGGCTCGTTGGAGTCCTGCTGGGCAGGATGGATCTGTATGTTTGACACCTACCAACGATCTCGTTAACGACCTAGATGAGAACTTAAAGTGCGACACGTAGGCTTGTAGTTGCGTCACCTTTTCCGCGCCCCCTCTGCACTGATTGGTTGGCGCTGAGAACAGTAAGCAAACACTCGGGAATGAAGGAGGGATGAATCCGGGTGCAGATGTAGCTTCGATCCGAAAAGCAAGCAAGCAACCGGGAACAAAGTACAAATGAATCCGGGTGGAGTCGCAAGTTCTATCCTCAAAGCAAGGCTCAAAAAGAGTCAAAGGATGAAGTGATACAAAGTTGCCTTCTAGGCCGGCCGCCTAATCAGAACGCAGTATTGGCCACCAATCGGAACGGAGGGGTGTGGAAAAGGCGACGCATATGCACGCCTATGTGGCTTACAGCGTCAAACACTACTCCCCTATTCGAGGTCGGAATCGTTAGATAGCTGCTGTGTGACAGGGTCCCAACGACCAACGAGACTGTTATACAGGTCGCTGCATCGTTACTAAAGTCGTTGGGAAAATGACTGTGTGACATCTCTCTAACGATCTCACCAACGATTTAACAACGATCCGGAAACTATGACGTAGTAACGATCTCGTTAACCATCTCGTTATGTGTGACTGGACCTTAAAACAATGGTCCGATTGGCAGGGGTGACCACAAGATTTGTGCAGAGGTTCAAGAGGTTAGGGGTCCACTGCCAACTCCAACACGTGGAATTGTTCACTACAACGAGCCATTGGACAGCAAAGGTCTCATATTGTTCTTGGCCAGGGTCGTCTTCTGTCTGTGGTCGCTCCTGTGATAGGGATATATGAGGCCGTTGGCTCAATTCCGTGACCCAGCTGTCCGGCCAGGTATTCTGATCATAGCACTGTCCTTGTGAATCTGGCCTTAAGTAGAGCAAAATGTTATTTTTTCTTATGGTTTTATATGGCACATACAAATGTAGAAATGATGGCTCAGTAGCTGACTACTTGTCCTTATATAGAGTAACCCAGAGATCTCAATCTTACCAGTATCCATATCTCGTAAAGCCCCACCTCTGTTTTCCAATAATGTTACATTATGGCTTTTCTATATACTTAACTAGTTCTTTGTTTTTCTAGCAAAGAAAACACAATAAAATGAACAGAGTGACATTTGCTGGGCTCAAGTCATAAAACACTAACCAATGATTCTGCAAATGTCCATTAACTTATCACACCTGCCATCTGTATGGCAGATAACAGAAATCCCTCAACACTACAATGTCTTGTATGAAGTACGTGTAATATTTGTTTAACCAAAAGAACAAAATGTTTTCTCCATGAAACTGATTTCCTAGTCGAGAAGGTCTTAGGTGAGTCAGACATAGTAACAAAAAATCCCCCTGCCAAAAAAAGGCGAGTTTTTAAAAAAATCAAAATGTTAAAACTGAGAAGTAGATGTCCGACAATCATCAGATCTCAAACACCTTGGAGATTCAAGAAAATTCTATTGACACACATTGTATCAATACAGTATTCAGAATGACACATAATAACACTGCCAGTACATGGTGTAAGCAATATTGCCCAATCAATGAATCATGCAATGTAGCTATATAGTGCACCAATGTCTCAGTGGAGCAGATTACTGTCCATTTATTATGAACCATCATTTTGTGACTCCCAGACAACCTGTAAATTCACTAATTAAAAGTTACTCCTTTATAAAGAGAAGCTTGCATATTTAGCTTCTCTACCCCCTGCCCCAAAGTCACATCTAGGCATATAGGTCCTCCAAAGGGGTTTAGAGCAGAAAGATGATCCTTTCTCCTAAAGGGTATTGGATGGCACTTATTGTCTTAAATATAAAAGTATGTGAAAGAAGAGAATATTACTCTGTGCGGGCTACGCTCATGGAAAGGAGGTCTGATGTGATCTCAGGGGGATCTGTGATCAGAAGGTCACAGCGAATTGTTGATCGTAGATCCAATTTAGTGCCCGCTTGTCGTTTACCATGAGTTGGAGCGTATTTCATTACATCCGGTACTGAAGGGGTTCAAGTTCATTTTTATCCTGCAGTGATCTAACAAGTAATTTTCAACCTCAGCTGCAGCCACTCCCTTCTGCTATAAGTATCCACTTCTCACTACTCCCTATGCCAGCTAAAGCTTATGTCTATACTAACCACTTTGAAGGAGCCAGTCTCTGGAGAAGCTGAGGTGTCGCTTCTGTTGCAGCTGAGAAGTCCCTGCTGGAGAAGCTGTAGCGTGTTACCTGTTGTGTCTTTCCACACCTGTGTGTCTTATCTTCCTCGTGTTGTCTTATTGCAAGGTTGAGACCAACATATCACTGGCCTTCACTAGTCAGGGTGAATTTAGGACCAGCGAGGGTCTAGGCACATGACGGCGCATGGGGGAAAGACCCTTCTGGGAATCAGAAGGTGACCCCTCTCCCTAGCACAAGGGCCTTCCGTTCCGTTGCTACCCTAGTGTTCCCTCTGTGTTGTACCGCTTGCCGGGAGTCCCCTTGTACCTGGCGTGACACCTGCAGTCAGATTGTGATAGTACCGGTGTATAGGCATTTTTTTGAATAGCAATATACAACGTCCATGGTGAACAGTAAACTTTCAATGGGGCAGCACTTCTTTCTAGTCCTTCTAGGCAATAATAAAGGCTAACAAACAATTATATGTTCCCTCATGCTATTCTTTCCTAGAAGTACGGCTTTAACATGTACACGAGGCTTTTCATATAGTTTCTGGATACTTATTTCTGACTTATCCTTTAAATTTTATGTCCATGATATCACCCCATGTGAAGCGGTAGTCTATACGGTCTATACACTCATTTTCTAACCGGTATTACATCCATTGTTTTTAAACCTGCAAATTTTCCATGTGATCAATAGTTTTTCCCCGTTATGCTACAAATCTTTGATGTACAGAACAATGAAAAACTACACTGTAAATGGGCGTCTTTGTACTGTGTTATGCAACGATTAATCTCTGTATGCTTTACTGCTTGATCAATATATCGGCTTTACCAGCTGGAAATCAAAGCTAAAATCTATGTACATGCAAAACCGAAGATAAAAATGAAATGAGCATATTCCTGTACCTTGCTGTAAATAAATACATAAAAAGTAATAGTGCATGTGTCGCGGGCGGGGAGGAGGGTGTCAGCACACCGCGCTCACCCCTTCTGCTCGGGTCCGGCAGCTGCTTCTGGTGGCTCGAGCTGTGGGCCGGATCCCGGGGTTTCTCGAGCGACACTCCTCTCCCGTGAGTGAAAGGGGGTGTTTGTTGGGTGTGGGGATTGTTATAGTTCATGACGCCACCCACGGTTGTGGTGATTGCACCACCGCTGCTCAGTGTGGGGGTCCCGGGGATGGTCATGCGGAGCAGCCAGGTGTTGTGTTGCCCCTCCGTGGGTAGGGGTTGGTGATCCCGGGGCCCGGTGATGAGATGTGAAGTGTAGGGCCTGGAGGGCGCAGGGACGCGGGGGCAGCGCTGTGCCTTGCGGCACTATGGTACTCACTCAGCCTGACACACGGACACAGTTTGTACGGTAAACCAACGGCTGGTAGGACGGTCCCACAGACGGCTGCACCTGCACTCCCGGTAGGTGACGGTGATGTCCCTCTTCCTTGCACCTGTGTTGACTGATGGTAGCGGTGGATTCCCTCCGGTTACCCGCTCCCCGGCTGCAATCTGGGCCGGAGGAGCTCTACACTTTGCCCGCAGGCGCTGCCCCTGAGAAACTGGTGCCGTGGCGGTGGCGGTGTCTCTCCAATACGGGTTGGGCTGTTGCCTTCAATCGGGACTTGGTTGTTGGGGGATCTGCGTCCCCGTCACTGACGGATTTGGCAAATCTGGCGACTCCTAGCCTTGCCGGGGTCCGAGAGGCCCCTGCCCTGGTGCTGACTGTCCTTCGGAACACTGCTCCAGACCACCGGGCACACAGCCAACGGGGTCCTTCCAGGAACTTCCAAACGGTCCCCCTCCAGACAGTCACCGTTGTTGCTGACCTTGCTGTTCTGGCCCTCACAAAGCTGGACCCTTCAGGCTGTCTTTCTCTTCTGTCACTTTACTTGCTTTTCCTCCTTTTCTACTTTCACTTTCACTTAACTCCTAAACTGAACTCTCCTCTTTACTCTTGCCCTGCCTGGGCTCGACTTCACTCCTTCCACTTCCTCCTCCCTGACTCCTCTGCCTGGTTTCTTCCTGCCTCCAGAGTTGTGAGCTCCTTGGTGGGCGGAGCCAACCGCCTGGCCCACCCCCTGGTGTGCATCATCAACCCCTGGAGGAAGGCAACAAGGATTTGTGGTTAGCTGTGATGTGCCTACCTGGAGTGTGGGGTGTGGTGGTGTGTGACCTGTGTCCCCTGGCTTGCCCAGGGCGACACACATGTAAATAAATCTATATAAATGGCATGAATTTTGATACATGGTATATTTATAGTTCATGAATGATTATTAAAATATATATAGAATTTGCAATCATGATAATACAGTGGAACCTTGGTTAACGAGAACAATCCGTTCTGGGAGTGTGCTTGTAAACTAAGTTACTCGTTCAGCAAAGCAAGATTTCCCATAGGAAATCATTGCAATGCAGACAATTCGTTCCACAACTTGTTAAATGTCCCATCCTTGTCCCCCTATTGTGTCATTCCACACACGCACAAACACACACAAGCACGCACATGCACATATTATGCTCACCTTATCTTCTGTTCCATCGCCGGCCTCTTGGAACTTGCTGTTCTCCGGTACGGGCTGTGTATCGGGTTATCATAACGACGAGGGAGGAACTTCCGCTGCCAGAGCGCTGACGTCAAAGGCAAGAGCCGCTTTTGCCTCTGATTGGCCAGCACGCTGCCTTTGAGTAGCGGTCACAGAGGAAGTTCCTGCTTCGTCGCTATGGTTGCCGATGCACAGCCTGGAGTGGCGCGGTGAACTACAAGAATCGGGAGGCTGGCGATGGAACTGAAGGTACACATATTATGCTCACCTTACCTTCCGTTCCATCGCCGGCCTCCTGGGTCTTGTAGTTTGCCGCGAGGACATCGCAATATATCGGCAGACAATAAGAACCATGAGGCCGGCGGTGGAATGGAAGGTAAGGTGAGCATAATACTGTATGTGTGTGCGTGCGTGTGTGTTTGTGTGTGTTTGTGCATACATGTGTGCGTTTGTGTGGACTGCAAGTGAGGGTTAGAGCGCGGTGGATGTACGGAACCGGAAGTGTGTGCGGTGAGTATTTTGCTCGTACAGCAAAGCTTTCTTGTAAACCGAGTTACAAATTTACAGAAAGCTTTGCATGTTAAGCGAAATTCTCGTTAAGTGGGTTACTCGTTAAGCAAGGTTCCACTGTATTAAAAATGTAAAATGTATAATTAATGATTGTTTGCTACATCATACTTCTCACATATGAGACTTTGCTATAATTATAGTCAGTCAATGCAATACTGGAGAGTATTTATAGCTTTTCTGGCTGAAAACTCTCCTACTTATAAATTCTAATGTGTTCATAGGCTGTAATAGAGGAAATTATGACTTTTTGACATACAGTTATGGCCAAAAGTGTTGTCACCCCTTAAATTGTTCCAGAAAATGAAGTAATTCTCCTATAAAATGATTGAAATTACATGTTTTCTCAGACATGTTTATTTCCTTTCTGTGTATTGGGACAACACAAACAAATGAGAGAAAAAAATGCGAATTGAACATAATTTCACACAAATCCCCAAAAATGGGCCAGACAAAACTTTAGGTCACCTTTCCAAAATTATGGGGTAAACAACTTTTTTTTCAAGCATTCAAACTCACCTGTGGCAAGTAACAGGTGTGGGCAATATGAAAATCACACCTCAAGGCAGATAAAAAGGGGAGAGGTTGACTCAATCTTTGCATTGTGTGTACGTGTGTGCCACACTAAGCACGGAGAACAGAAAAGAGGAGAAGAGAACTGTCTGAGAACCAAAATTATTGAAAAACACAAGTCCATCTCCGGGAATCTTGATGTTCCTTTAGTCATGGTGAGCAACATAATCAAGAAGTTTACAACCCATGGCACTGAAGCTAATCTCCCTGGATGTGGATGGCAGAGAAAAATTGATGAAATGTTGCAACGCAGGATAGTCTGGATGGTGGGTAAACAGCCCCAAGCAAGTTCCAAAGAAATTCTAGCTGTCCTGCAGGCTCAGGGTGCATCATTGTCAGTGCTAACTATCCGTCCACATTTGAAATTAAGTGAAATAAAATGCTATGGAGGAGACCGAAGAGAATCTCACTGCTGACACAGAGACTTTAAAACGTTAGACTGCAGTTTGCCAAAATGTATGTGAGTAACTAAAATCCTTCTGGTAAAGCGTCTTGTGGAGAGATAGAGCTTTTTGGTAAACCACATCATTTTTTTTGGTTTATTTTTGGTGCCTTTTTGTGCCATTCATTTTTTTTTTGTGAAATCAATAGTTGGAAAAGCTAAAAACTGCAGGAAAAAAAGTACAAAAAATTGACATGCTGCAGTTTTTTTCTACACCTAAATCTGGAAGGAAAAAAGAAGCAACATGTGCACAGCACTTCAGAAATGTTATTGACTTTGCTGGCATAAGGATAAACATGCAGATTTGTGTCATAAATTGCACCAAAAAAGCATCAAAAACTGCACCGTGCGCACAAGGCTTTAGACTAAGTTCACAACTTTTTTGTCAACGCATTGTTGCTGGATCTAATCTAACGGACGATTCTGACGTTTAATTAGATTATGTCAACCTAGTGGATTTTACTTTGCAGCTAATCATGACAGTGCTGTATGCAGGATCCATGCATGTCATGATTCATAGTAAAGCCCCTCAAAGAAACCCCCACGATTTTTGGTAGATTAGCTATAATTTTATGGGGTTGGATATCTATACAAATCTTGCTACTGAATTCTATTGGGCAAATATAACAGATGGCCTACTACTGTGTTTCTCAGAAAATAAGACAGGGTCATATAAATTTTAGCTCCGGAAAATGTACTAGGGCTTATTTTCAGGAGATATCTTATTTTTTTTCCAAGAACAACAATCTTCATTCATTCTTGAACCCAAAAAAAACCCCCATACATTTATCATGTATAATTATATCACATCCAGGAACATCAACATCATTCTCCAAACCCTGTGTGTAACACGTGTAACTATAGACTCCTGCAATTAAAAGACCTTTCGTAACATCACGATCACATGATCATGATGCCACAAAGGTCCTAAAGAAATCTTACCATATCAGGATAGAAACCCTGGGGGCCCTAGGAGAATGGGGGCCCTGTGAAATTGCCCAGTTTGCTCTCTTTTCCGCCTATTGACAGTTCTGCATACCAGCCTGTCTCCTGTTCAGTTCTTTTAGACTCTTGCAATTAAGAGACCTTTGGTTACATCATGGTCACATGACTGAAGTTAGCAAAGGTCTTTAAGCAATCTTAACCGCAGAATACAAACGCTGTGGTCACTAAGAGAGTGGGGTCACTGAGAAATGGTGCAGTTTGACTTCCCCTAACGCCCTCCCTAATTGTAACTAAAGGTGGCTTTACACGCTATGACATCGCTAAAGCGATCTCGTTGGGGTCACGGAATTTGTGACGCACATCCGGCCGCTTTAGCGATGTCGTTGTGTGTGACACCTATGAGCAATTTTGAATCGTCGCAAAAACGTTCAAAATCGCTCATCCGTGACATGCCCCCCTCTTCCCAAATATCGTTGCTGCTGCAGTAACGATGTTGTTTGTCGTTCCTGCGGCAGTACTCATCGCTTTGTGTGACGCCGCTGGAACGACAAACATCTCCATGCGTCCACCGGAAAAGGAGGAAGGAAGGAAGTGGACGGCATGTTCCGGCCGCTCATCTCCTCCCCTCCTTTTCTATTGGGCGGCGGTTCAGTGACACTGCTGTGACATCGCTGTGACGCTGAATGAACTGCTCCCTTAGAAAGGAGGCGGGTCGCCGGTCACAGCGACGTCGCTGCACAGATATGTGCGTGTGACGCTGCCGTAGGGATAATGCTCGCTACGGCAGAGATCACCACATATCGTTACAACGACGGGGGCGGGTACTATCGCGCTCGACATCGCTAGCAATTGCTAGCGATCTCGCAGCGTGTAAAGCGGCCTTAAGGCTTACTTTTGGAGTACAGCTTATATTTCAAGCATACTACAAATATCCTGTATAATCATGCTAGGGCTTATTTCAAGGATAGGTCTTATTTTTAGTTAAACATGGTAGTAAATTGGGGAAATAAACTAGTAGTCATAATAAAATAATGTGTGTGGTTGGCTTAAGGGCACCATACACATTAGACTAATGTTAGCTGATGCCACCAATATGTACAGGTTTTGGCCGTCAATCAGATATGTATGGGGTCCGATAAATGATGTTGGGGGAGCTAAGACTGTGGCATGGCCAATGTCAAATTGCCCATCCGTTTGTTCTCCAGGAGATAAGCTGCCGGAGAACGTAGTTCTCTAATAGAGAACACAGGAGCGCTCAGTCGGGCTGAATGCTCCTATGTATGGAGGAGTGAGGAGCGTTAGCTGTCACCTGAATGTCCATCCAATAGTTATCTATTTTGTATGGGTGACTTTAGAATGAAACAAAGTGCATAGACCAAAACATGAGAAACAGTGACATCCATGGTGCCACCAATGCCAGAGAGAAGAAGATTATCGAGCAGCTGCAGGTGTACAGCTCATTAATAATTTAATAACTTTTTTTTAGCAAACATCAAGACAGTAAATAGCTGTACAATATAAACCGACAAAGTGGAAAGCCGAACTTCAAAGCAACTGCTAGCCCTTATCTCAGATCATACCAAGATTGCAGGGACATATGTCGTAAGTTGCCAATATCCATTGTTATCATCCAGCTGCTATAAAAAGGAAGTCTCATCCTTTACTTCTTTCCTAATAGACTTCCTACTCTAAACAGTTAGTATAAAAGGAAGGTTCACTGAAACTGCACCATGGTCATAATACTATGATACAAAGTGATCTGTTCATGGTTGGCGATATGTGAGCACAATGTCGTGCAGTGTTCCGCGTTACACTCGTCGGGTATCTTGGTGGTGTCGCACTCTGTTCACACTGTAGAGTTTGACAAACAGCCTGGGATCACTTAGGTGCACAGCCTGTGTTGGGCATTGGCTTATTCTGGTTTTACTGCTCTCCAGTTCAGCAGGAGTTAACTCCTGTTGGCTTGTGATCGTCTGCTGGGAACCCAGGCTGCTGATCACCACCAGGTGCCCTCATCCTATATAAGTTTCTGGAGACTGGGGCTCTATGCCTGATATAGCTTGGCTTCTTGGTTCCTGGAGTTATCCTGTGTGTGTGGGTATGGTGCTCTTCACATTGCGGTTCTCTGTGGTATGTGAGTCTTCCAGTCATGTTATCAATCCCTACCCTTTTAGTGTTACTTCCCAGTTCACATATTGTCCCTCCTTTGTGTTTGAGTGCAGTGTGCTTGTGTTTTCATTTAGCCTTGTCTGTGATTGTTTGTGGGGTTTTATTTCTTGGTGTCCAGCCCGCTCACCGTGTGGGGCTTGAAAAAGAGACAGAGCTACATTGGCTACCATCAAGTCTACCGTCAATATAAGGGACAGCACAGGGGCCACAGTCAGCCTAGGAGCCCCTGTTCCATCCGTAGTCCCTCATGACACGGAGACCCAATCTTCCCAATTAGTGACTTCAGTTGGGGTCAGGTCAAACTTTATATAAAGTCTGGCTGAACCCGCTCAACCGAACTTTCATGGGTTTGCTCATCTCTAATCAGGGTATAAAAAAAAAAAAATTATCTGGTCCTTACAAAGTCTCAAAATTAGATAAATGGAACCTCAGAGGAACAACAACCCATGACAAATTCAATGGGGAACAAAAGAAAATAATTTTTTGGTGCCTCAGGTGTTAGGCTTGATTTTTTTTTGGTCGTCTGAATCAGAACATGTCAATCATTTTTTTGTAGCAGCTTTACTTTTTGAGATAATATACAGTTCCCCACATATGAATTTGGAATTTTTTCTTAACAGGGGTATTAATTATAGAATCAAGGATAGTCTGTAAGGTATGTGACAAATACTTGAATACTTATTCAATGCAATGTGCATTTAAATATGTATTAAGGTATTAAACAAATAGATAACGACTATTTGTGATTCTATACCCTCTTTGTGAGCTGCGTGGCAACGCGGTAGAGCATTTGGCAACCTTGGTGATATCTGTTCACTTCAAGCTGAATCGGTGTGCTCTTGGGTTTGAGAGGGAAAGTTTGGTATTAACTAGATTGCAACCATTGGTGACGGGAATAAGATCATAGAATAAAGGAAAGAAAAAAAGAAGAGAACAACGGGGCGCCAAATCTAAGTGTAGATGTATGGAAACACAGATTGTATGATCATACGAATTTTACACTCACCGTGCAGATTTCTTCTGTTTTCGCTAGTATGATCCGTGTAGTGGATCAACTCTCTTATTAATCCTCCAGTATGCAGCACGAATCCTCGGGAAAAACAATGAGAGTCCTGAACGGGTGCTCCCACGTGGGTAATGGAGTAAAGACAAAATCCCTTTCGGCGCTTCCGGAGGATAAATGGATTATCAGTGCAAGTTTGCAACAACTAGTTGTTGCAAACTTGCACTGATAATCCATTTATCCTCCGGAAGCGCCGAAAGGGATTTTGTCTTTACTCCAGGAATAAGATCATGTTATCACCACTGCACATCAAATTAGGTTTAATGAAGCAGTTTGTTAAAGGCCCAGTCACACACAACGACTTACCAGCGATCCCGAAAACGATGCGACCTGATAGGTATCGCAGGTAAGTCGCTGGGAGGTCGCAGGTGAGATGTCACACAGTCAGATCTTACCAGTGATGCAGGAACAATACAGGTGGCAGTAGAGACCTGTATAACGATCTCAGCAGTCACTGGGACTCTTTCACACAGTGTCAAACACAGAGATGTGTCCTGCCCAGCAGGACATCGCCTTTGAAGAAAATGGCCTGGAAGAGATCTCACAGCAGGGGCCTGATCGCTGGTAGGTGTCACACATAACAAGATCGCTAACGGGATCGCTACTGCGTCATGGAAACCGTGACTCGGCTGCGATCTCACTAGCGATCTCGTTATGTGTGATGGTACCTTAAGGCTCTAAACAAAGAGGGAAGATGCTTTGACTACATCTACAGAAAATTGCCATCACTGACCATGGAGAAGCTAAACGTGAGTATTTTTGATGGTCCTCAAAACAGAGGACTCAAGTCAAAGATTCATTGAACAATGCTGAGGCAGATGCATGGTCTTCTTTTACTATGGTTGTACAGAATTTTCTTGGCTACTATAAAGCAGATAATTCAACTGAATTAGTAGAAAGAATGCAATCTTCTTTCTGTCCTCTTGGCTGGACAATGAGTATCAAGGTCCATTACCTTTACAGCCACTTGGATCGTTTCCCAGAAAACCAATGTGACCTAAGTGAAGAGCAGGGTGAAGGATTCCACCAAGATTTAAAAACTATAGAACAAAGATACTGAGGACACTGAGATCCCCACATGATGGTGGATTCCTGCTAGTCTATTTAAAGTGATTGCCCTGGCGCAGCTTAGCGCAAGAAATCTTTAAAAGCACCACTTTGCGAGGTATCAGTAAATGAACAGAGCACCAATGACAACTTTTATCCACATTTAATTCTTATTCCGTGATGTAAATTCTTCATGAATAAAAGAAATCTGCATGTATGAATTTGTTTTAATAACAAAGAAGGCAATAATAACGTTTAGTAGACATCAGTCCTAGTGTTTGATCGGTCGTACATATACAAAGGGTATATCACATCTTATTAACTAGAGCTGATGGAAGAAAAATAAGGGCAGATTTAGAATCAGCGACAAAAACGGACCTAAAAACAGGTTAAATAACTCAGGTACCAATTTTCTTGTTCTCCATTGTGTTTTCACCAAACATAGAGCAGGGTATTATGACCAAACATCTCTAGGACATTTTTACAGAAGTTTTGTGGTTTGTTCGGAAGCAACTTTGCAAACTTTAGCTGCAGTGTCATGTTTTGTTTTTTTTTTTTAAAAAAAAGAGACTTTCCTCTGGCAAGCTTTCTAATCATGCCATACTTGTTCAGTCTTTTTTTTAATTGTACTGTCATGAACTTAAATATTTAAAATGTTAACTGAGGCCTTTAGTGTCTAAGCTGTAGCTCTTGAGGTTTTGAAAGTTCTTTTAGTATTCCACGGCATGATTTTGGGGTTAAGATGTTGGCATGTCCATTCCTGGGAACATTGTCAACTGTCTAAAATATTTTCCACTCCTAAATAATCTTTCTCCCTGTAGAATGATAGCCTCAAATTTGTTTGTTAATGCCTTTATACACTCTGCCAGAATGGTGGGCAGAAACAATACCTCTGAGATTATTGCTGATGTCTTTCCTTCTTGGCATTGGGTTAAGAATACACAAGAATAGTCCAAGCAACCTGCCAAGACGCCTGCTTTTACACAGGTACTTGCTGATAAACTATTACCAATGGCATCTGATTAACGGCACCTGGCTGCCACTTAACCATTTCATTACTATTGAAGCATTAAGGGTGCACTTAAGGACCAGTTGGGTTTTTTTGTTTTTTTTTAACCTTCTTATTAGATTTTAATAACAAAAACATATAATCAATAATCATATAATACAATACATTATGATTATGTTAAACTACAAAATTACGGATAATGTATCTCCTCGAATCCCAACCCCCCTCCCAGTTGTTTTTTTTTTTTTTCATGTATGGCAACCTAAAACCATAGAATTCAAATAGACAAATTTTTGCTTGCCTAAATGCACCTCTAGAGGGAACCTACTGCATTTTATTGAGGCCAACATATATATAGTACTCTAAATTTAGTGCTAGCTCAAGGTAACGAGAATTGTATCATCTAAAAAGATTGTCCACTTTGACAATCAAAAAAATAAAAAGGGTTATCGTACTAATCCCATACTGTTCCATTTCTGATGTACCCTGGGTCCCCTTCTGGTCTTTACTCCCTGGTTCCTCTTGACACAAGCAAAAGACTGCTTTTCCAGTCACTAGTGGTTGGAGGGGGTTGGAGGATTACCAGAATCGGGTATATGTAATGTTTTAACCCACTCTGGGCCTTTAAAAAAAAAATCAAACTGGACAATTTTTAAAATTCTAATTCAATGTTGTTGATTTGGATCTCTGTATATAAATAAAGTGGAGCTTTAGTTGATAACCAGATACATCAAACAGCACTCATCACCAATCTGAGGGTGCTTTTTTTATTTAAAAAAGAAATTGTCAACTGGGAAAATTCTATTTACCTGCAAATGTCGGGATAATTGCATTACAATTTTGGTTGACTACCTTACTGAAAGTGCGGCAACCGGAAGTAACGGCATAATGGCAGCTATAGGCATGTCCCGAAACTTTCATTGACAGCTTGCTTTGTACAGATGTGCTGCTGAGCTGTTAATCAAAGATCTGGGGCCCCTCACAGTATAGTGAGTGGGTTTCTGATCAGTGACGGTAGCCACTCCATACATGTTCCCATGTTTTAATGTTGGTAGCTTCCGGGAGGAAATAAGTTCATATTCTCCTGGTAGCCGCACATTGAATAAAATGGCCAGCAGTATTGTAACGCTATTGACTTTGAAATAAACCCTGTATCTGCAGGTAAATAGCAGTTTTTAGTTGACAGGTTTCCTTTAGTAAAAGAATGAAGAGCTCAGATTAGTAATTTTTCTAAAAAAAAAAAACATGTAGCAACAAAATCACAAATAAGGGGCCCTAATGTTCTCTGAAAATGCCCAAACGTTGACTTCAAACTCCAGGGCTATGAGATCCAGTCATGCAGAGAACCATTGGGTAACATCTTAGTAAAGTTCATGACAGGACTCGGTTAGGGCAAAAAGACAGATCTCTATTCCGGGGACATCAGGGAACCCTCTGAGCAGTTTTGTTAAATAATGATATTTAGAAAAATCACCAAATCTGGCACTGCCCACTGTTATGTTAAAGTGGTGATTCACTACTCTGCAATAGTGTCATTAGGAGATCTCAGAGGTCACGAAGCCCGGGGGACGGGGGAAGAGCAAACAACCGCAATAGTGCTGCTCAGAGGCAGAATTGGTGAACAAGGTATTTGTTCGGCGCCTGTGAATAGCTGTACTTTACTGTTATTCATAGTCGCCGGAGCTGCATTTGAGGAACATGGACTATGATGGAACTTTGTGGGAACATTTTATTATAATAAATTGGTGAAATAGGGATAGTGTGGGGGTCGTCTTTATTCAAATAAACAATATTTTTCCCTTGTGTGTGTTTTTTTTATTACTAATTTAGTAATTGGGGTTTCCGATAGACACCTCTTCATTACTAACCCCTAGGCTTGATGCCAGCTGACACTACACAGCTGACCTCAATCCCCAAAAAATATTACCACGATTGCCACCACACCAGTTCAAATCAGGAGGATCCAGGCAAATCACCACAATTTTTACTTCTAATGGATGCACCAATTCTGGGATGGCTGGGTGGAATGGCCAAATAACCATGAACCTTCTTTCTAAGTCTGATAATGTCTGCCCCTAGCTGTCTGCTTTATCTTGGCTGGTTATCAAAGATAGTAAGGACCCCATTTCATTTTTACATTATTTATTTACTTAGTTCCCCAGCAGCGACCTGGGAGTCTGAGATGCGTCCAGGCGTCTTCCCCATGCTGTTACCATTCCATTTGAGCACTGTTTCCATCCATTTCCGCAATTTTTCTGCCCCCCATCCCTCCTGTTAGGATATTCTGGAAAGACGCTCAAATTCCCTTTTGACTTCCATTGTACTCGATGGACGAGTCAAGCCCATCCAAGTGTCTGACCTGCTCGATTTGAATACCAAGCACTTAAGCATTTTAGTGCTCGTTCATTACTAATCCTTACATTTCTGCGTAAAAAAGGAGGAACATATTATAAAGCTACTTAAAAACTTGTCCTGGCACAGAAATTTATCACTCATTTCATTAGCCGGTGACTGGACACTTGCTGTCCGCTCCATATGTAACATGTCTTATTCCCGAAATTGCTTATGATCCCAGCTGATAAAAAACAACCTTCACGATTTAGTGATGTATCACTTTAACTTTTCATAAAAGTCTATTTTGGGGCAAAAGAAAATCAAAACACTCCATGAATTGTTGGAATTTGGAGATATTTTTACACTCTAAACTTTAAACCTCTTGGATTGAGAGAATTTCATCCAGTCTGATAAATCCTCTTTAAAAGACCCACTAGCTTTTGTTCTATAAACAGCATATGATTTAGATGGTTTATATACCCAGGCGGGCACTGGGAATTCCATTAATCTGTGTTGTTATTTAATAGAGCCCAAATGTGGAGACTTTTAAACAGCTGAAACAGAAAAAGATAAGAAGTCTTATTGTTAGGGCTGAACTATGAAATGAAGGGGTTATACTTTGCACACATGACCTCTCCTGGAATAGCTGTACACCTCCCCCAACTTTTCTCTAAACATTTTTTCCAATACCCATTTTTTTTTAACAACCTCTTATCTCATAAATTAGCTGAGAGCTGGGGATGCCACATATTTCCAGACTGCCGTAACTCTTCCCCTCCAGAGGGCCCAGTTTCTATTGAAATGCCAGCCAAGGGTCATCCAAGCTCACCTCGCACCTCTCCAGCAATATGATGCAGCCAGTTAGGTACTATAAACAGTCACAAACAAGCTGCATTCCCAAAACACAACCGCTCTGACCTTGTATCCCAGAAAACACCTGATTTGTGTCATTCTGACAGCCCCCTACAGCCATAGGGTTCCCCTTCTAGGAGGTGAATCATAGGAGAGAACTTACGGAAACTACTTTTAGGTGGAAAATATATTAATGCTTCATGGTACTGGTTTTCGCCATACAAGACAGAAGAGCATGGTGGTTTTTTTTCCACTCTTTTTCTACCGCGTTTTTAAAAAAATAAGACCTCCCCCAAAAATAAGCCCTAGCAGTGTTGAGGAGAGCCATTGGATCAAATACTTAATTAACTTCTGGACATAGAGGACTGTGGGAAGTGTGTTCAATGAGATTGATTCTCTATACATAAGCCAGTATTCAGAGATATCCAAGATGAACCCCGATGACATCATAGACCCACCCATCAGCATCATCATGGATCCACCCGATGATGTCATAGACCCGGCCATCAGTGTCACCATGGATCCGCCTGATGACATCCTAGACCCACCCATCAGCATCACCGCAGATCCGCCCCGATGACATCATAGACCCGCCTACGATGACGCCCACCAATCAGCCCCATGGACTAACACATTGTTCAACCCACTGACCAATGAACACACCTGGGCATGCCCACTGTAGAGCTGACCATGCCCCTTTGCCTAGTTTATATAAGGGCATTTTCTTGGAATAAATCACTCTGTTTTGGGCCAACCTCTGATCGAGGTAAAATGAACATCCGACTGTGTGTGTCTGATATCATTTTTCAAGCATGCACTTGATTCTCATTAATTAGGTCAGGCAGCAGGCCAAACGAAAACCTTTGTAAGAGTTCACCGTAACACCAAGGATTTTCAGCATTTTTGTAGCAAGCCTTAAATATAAGCCCTAACCTGAAAATAAGACCTAATCACGGTTCAATAATGAAGTGTCCGTGCAGCTAAAAAAGTTAAAGATAGTGCAGGACACTTCATTATAGAAAGCAGGCACCCCACAATCATTCTCACCAGACGCCGAGCGGGAGGACCTGCAATGGATCGCACACTCACACACATCAGATCGCACACCCACACTCACCATATCCAGTGATACCAATTTCTTCTGGGCGTCAGAATCCTGAGATGCAGTGCGGTGGTATGCAAGGACCTGCGGCTGCGAATGGAATGCTTACGGGACCTTTGATGCGTAACTTCCTCTCATCTTTCCCTGCGGCCGGAGGCAATCTGTACCGCCGGATGTGGTGAGTGACTAGTGAGTGTGTGTTTGCAAACTAGTGATTGTGTGTGTGTGTGTGTGTGTGTGTCAGCCAGAAGCAGGAGAAGATGGCGTGCAGCATACCTGCTCAGAGGGCCCGCCGGAGATCACAGGAAGAACCTGGGAGTCACGCAGACGTCAGGGGTCTGGTAAGTCTCCTGGGAAACGGGGGGTCTGCTTTTTTGGGGGGGTAAACTTACCCCCAACCATGTTTCCCCAAGATAAGATAAAATAAGACCTACTCTAAAAATAAGCCCTAGTGCTTTTTTGAGGCAAAAGAAAATAAGACAGTGGCTTACTTTTGGAAAAACACGGTATATCCTGCTTGATTGCTGAAAAGGGGGCTCCTGCACAGACCACATTATAGTAAGCATTTGACTAAGCATGACTGGACCCTTCTTCCATGGATTCCATAATTGCTCCATGGGCTTTCCCTATGGTGTGTATATATTCATATACATACACAGTACAGACCAAAGGATTGGACACACCTTCTCATTCAAAGAGTTTTCTTTATTTTCATGACTCTGAAAATTGTAGATTCACATTGAAGGCATCAAAACTATGAATTAAACATGTGGAATGAAATACTTAACACAAAATTGTGAAACAACTGAAAATATGTCTTATATTCTAGGTTCTTCAAAGTAGCCACCTTTTGCTTTGATTACTGCTTTGCACACTCTTGGCATTCTCTTGATGAGCTTCAATAGGTAGTCACCGGAAATGGTTTTCACTTCACAGGTGCGCCCTGTCAGGTTTAATAAGTGGGATTTCTTGCCTTATAAATGGGGTTGGGACCATCAGTTGTGTTGTGCAGAAGTCTGGTGGATACACAACTGATAGTCCTACTGAATAGACTGTTAGAATTTGTATTATGGCAAGAAAAGCAGCTAAGTAAAGAAAAACAAGTGGCCATCATTACTTTAAGAAATGAAGGTCAGTCAGTCCGAAAAATTGAAAGTGTCCCCACGTGCAGTGGCAAAATCCATCAAATGCTATAAAGAAACTGGCTCACATGAGGACCGCCCAAGGAAAGGAAGACCAGAGTCACCTCTGCTGCGAAGGATAAGTTTATCCGAGTCACCAGTCTCAGAAATCGCAAGTTAACAGCAGCTCAGATTAGAGACCAGGTCAATACAGAGTCCACACACAGAGTCCTAGCAGCAGACACATTTCTAGAACAACTGTTAAGAGGAGACTTTGTGCAGCAGGCCTTCATGATAAAATAGCTGCTAGGAAACCACTGCTAAGGACAGGCAACAAGCAGAAGAGACTTGTTTGGGCTAAAGAATACAAGGAATGGACATTAGACCAGTGGAAATCTGTGCTTTGGTCTGATGAGTCCAAATTTGAGATCTTTGGATCCAACCACCGTGTTTTTGTGCGACGCAGAAAAGGTGAACGGATGGACTCTACATGGCTGGTTACCACAGTGAAGCATGGAGGAGGAGATGTGATGGTATGGGGGTGCTTTGCTGGTGACACTGTTGGGGATTTATTCAAAATTGAAGGCATACAGAACCAGCATGGCTACCATAGCATCTTGCAGCGGCATACTATTCCATCCGGTTTGCGTTTAGTTGGGCCATCATTTATTTTTCAACAGGACAATGACCCCAAACACACCTCCAGGTTGTGTAAGGGCTATTTGACTAAGAAGGAGAGCGATGGGGTGCAATGCCAGATGACCTGGTCTCCACAGTCACCAGACCTGAACCCAATCGAGATGGTTTGGCTTCAGCTGGACTGCAGAGTGAAGGCAAAAGGGCCAACAAGTACTAAGCATCTCTGGGAACTCCTTCAAGACTGTTGGAAGACCATTTCCGGTCACTACCTATTGAAGCTCATCAAGAGAATGCCAAGAGTGTGCAATGCAGTAATCAAAGCAAAAGGTGGCTACTTTGAAGAACCTAGAATATAAGACATATTTTCAGCTGTTTCACACTTTTTTGTTAAGTATTTCATTCCATATGTGTTAATTCATATAATTCATAGTTTTGATGCCTTTAATGTGAATCTACAATTTTCAGAGTCATGAAAATAAAGAAAACTCTTTAAGTGAGAAGGTGTGTCCAAACTTTTGGTCTGTACTGTGTGTGTATATATATATATATATATATATATATATATATATATATATATATGTATATACATATATATACAGTACCTACAAGTAGTATTCAACCCCCTGCAGATTTAGCAGGTTTACACATTCGGAATTAACTTGGCATTGTGACATTTGGACTGTAGATCACCCTGGAAGTGTGAAATGCACTGCAGCAAAAAAGAATGTTATATATTTTTTTATTTTTTTTTTAAATTGTGAAAAGTTTATTCAGAGGGTTTTTTATTATTCAACCCCTCAAACCACAAGAATTCTGTTTGGTTCCCCTAAAGTAATAAGAAGTATTTCAGGCACAAAGAGCAATGAGCTTCACATGTTTGGATTTATTATCTCTTTTTCCAGCCTTTTCTGACTAATTAAGACCCTCCCCAAACTTGTGAACAGCACTCCTACTTGGTCAACATGGGAAAGACAAAGGAGCATTCCAAGGCCATCAGAGACAAGATCGTGGAGGGTCACAAGGCTGGCAAGGGGTACAAAACCCTTTTCAAGGAGTTGGGCCTACCTGTCTCCACTGTTGGGAGCATCATCCAGAAGTGGAAGGCTTATGGAACTACTGTTAGCCTTCCACGGCCTGGACAGCCTTTGAAAGTTTCCACCCGTGCCGAGGCCAGGCTTGTCCGAAGAGTCAAGGCTAACCCAAGGACAACAAGGAAGGAGCTCCGGGAAGATCTCATGGCAGTGGGGACATTGGTTTCAGTCAATACCATAAGTAACGTACTCCACCGCAATGGTCTCCGTTCCAGACGAGCCCGTAAGGTACCTTTACTTTCAAAGCGTCATGTCAAGGCTCGTCTACAGTTTGCTCATGATCACTTGGAGGACTCTGAGACAGACTGGTTCAAGGTTCTCTGGTCCGATGAGACCAAGATCGAGATCTTTGGTGCCAACCACACACGTGACGTTTGGAGACTGGATGGCACTGCATACGACCCCAAGAATATTATCCCTACAGTCAAGCATGGTGGTGGCAGCATCATGCTGTGGGGCTGTTTCTCAGCCAAGGGGCCTGGCCATCTGGTCCGCATCCATGGGAAGATGGATAGCACGGCCTACCTGGAGATTTTGGCCAAGAACCTCCGGTCCTCCATCAAGGATCTTAAGATGGGTCGTCATTTCATCTTGCAACAAGACAACGACCCAAAGCACACAGCCAAGAAAACCAAGGCCTGGTTCAAGAGGGAAAAAATAAAGGTGTTGCAGTGGCCTAGTCAGTCTCCTGACCTTAACCCAATTGAAAACTTGTGGAAGGAGCTCAAGATTAAAGTCCACATGAGACACCCAAAGAACCTAGATAACTTGGAGAAGATCTGCATGGAGGAGTGGGCCAAGATAACTCCAGAGACCTGTGCCGGCCTGATCAGGTCTTATAAAAGACGATTATTAGCTGTAATTGCAAACAAGGGTTATTCCACAAAATATTAAACCTAGGGGTTGAATAATAATTGACCCACACTTTTATGTTGAAAATGTATTAAAATTTACGGTAACTGAGCAACATAACTTGTTGGTTTGTAAGATTTATGCATCTGGTAATAAATCCTGCTCTTGTTTGAAGTTTGCAGGCTCTAACTTATTTGCATCTTATCAAACCTGCTAAATCTGCAGGGGGTTGAATACTACTTGTAGGCACTGTATATATAATTCATTGGAAAAAAACAGACAAAATTTGCTTTTCTCAATAGTTTTCATTGTTTTAACCTCTGCTAATTTATTTCTTTTAAAATATACTTTTAAGCAGGTCGGAGATTTATAATTTTTTCCGATACAATAATGGGAAAAAACAAAAACACACCTTTGGAATTCTAGAGTTTTGTGCATCAAAATATAATAATAAAAAAGATAATCTGGTCCCAAAATTAGGTAAATGTAACCTCAGCAGAACAACAACACGTAACATATTATTCTTTCTTTATTTTTTTTAACAAAACCTAAAGGTGTGGATGGCCTCATATTTGGCTCTAGCAATACAGAACAGTTCATGGTAGACTGAATGACTGTAACGTTCTCAGGTCCTGTGTCTGGAAAATAAACTAAAATCATCACTCCACCTCTACCGAACTTGGCAGTAGGTATGAGATATTGGTGTTTATTTGGTTTTCACCAGGTGTTGGTTTGCTTTGTTTGGTTTTCACCAAACAAGGAGCAGGGCATTATGACCAAACATCTTCAGGACATTTTTCCACAAGTCTTGTGGTTTGTTCAAATGCAACTTTGCAAACTTTAGCTCTGGTGTGATGTTGTTTTAAAAAAGAAGAGACTTTCCTCTGGCAAGCTTTCCAATTAAGAAATATTTGTTCAGTCTTTTTGTAATTGTACTGTCATGTACTTAAACATTTAACATGTTAAATGTTAACTGAGGCCTTTAGTGTCTAAGCTGTAACTCTTGAGATTTTGCAAGTTCTCTGAGTATTCCACAACCTGATTTTTGAGTCAAGATGTTGGGAAGTCCTCTCCTGGGAACATTGTCAACTGTTTAAAATGTTTTCCACTTCTAAATAATCTTTCTCACTGTAGAATGATAGCCTCAAATTTGTTTGTTAATGTCCTTATAAACTCTCCCAGAATGATGGGCAGAAACAATACCTGTCACGCTCCCCGGGTCCTTGGCTCCCCTCCCCGGGTCCTCTGCTCCGCTCCCCGGGTCCTCAGCCCCGCTCCCCGGCTCACCTGCCACGCTCCCCGCTCTCCAGCCTCCGGTCCCCGTCCTTCCCAGGCCCCCTGGTCCTCGATCGCGGCGCCCGACGGCTTCCCAGGCCCTGGCCGGCTCCCCTGCATCCTCTTCTCAGCCTCCTTCCCTGGCTTCTGGCACCCGGGCTGCGCGCATGCGCATTAGGGCGCGCGCGCGGTCACTGACCCTTTCTTAAAGGGCCAGCGTCCATTAACAGGTAATGAGGCTAATCAGGTACAGGGTATAAAGGGGTGTTTTGTCCAAGGGGGCGGGGCCTGATCTTCGTGTTCCCTAAGCTAGGAGTCAGGTCTCCTGGTGTTTCAGTGCATGTACTCACCTATCTCTCTTTGTAGAGCCGTGCTTGCCTCGCCATCCAGTCTGCCGTATCCTGAACCCCGAACGCTGTCCATCTGCCATCCTGACAGTCCGCACCATCTCGGATCCCTGCGGTGACCCGTCATCTTGCTCCCAAGGTTCCGGACCCCGCCTGACATCATCTCGGCTTCCGAACCTGAGCTGCGTCACCCGGACTACCACCCGTAACTCCGTGGTCCCAGGGACTCCTCCGCTATTCCCGTGTGCAAGGACTGTTCTGCTGTTTCTAGTGTTCCAGCTGCCGGACTCTCTCCTACCATCTAGGAGTTCGGTCCAGTGGATCCACCTCCTGGGCCTGCCCGTACACCTGGCCGTGACAGTAAGATCAGGCCATGGATCCCGCTGCAGCACTAGCGGCCTTGCAAGAGGAACTCCAACGCCAGCGTGAAGTCCAGACCCGCATGCTGAACTTCATGACTTCCGTGGACACCCGCCTGACCACGCTACAAGCGGCAGTCACGTCTACAACATCCCAAGCCGCCACTAGTCAAGCCACGTCCCCCGCTCCCGTGGCCGCTTCTTCGGATGCTTCCAGACTGCGTTTGGCCTCACCACCCCGGTACGCCGGAGATCCCAAGACCTGCAGGGGGTTTATAAACCAATGCTCCCTCCACTTCACGCAGCTGCCACATCTGTTTGCCTCCGACCAAGCCAAGGTCGCCTTCATCATGTCTCACCTGGAGGGCGAGGCACTGGTGTGGATGAACCCGTTGTGGGAGAAGGAGGACCCTATGACCAAGGATCTTCAAGAGTTCCTGCAGGCCTTCCGCAGCACCTTTGACGAGCCGGGACGCGCCTCTGCGTCTGCTTCATCCCTCCTCCGCTTACGTCAAGGAACACTGACGGTGGGCCAATACGCCATCCGTTTCCGCACGTTAGCTTCTGAACTCGGGTGGAATAATGAGGCCCTAACAGCCGCCTTCTGGGAAGGACTCTCGAGTCGCATCAAAGATGAGTTGGCGGGCCGTGACGTGCCCTCCACCCTAGATGCCCTGATTGCCCTAGCAACTCGAGTGGACATTCGTTTTCAGGAGCGCTCCAAAGAGCTGTCTCGGGAGAGACGTCCGGTACGGCATTCCTCCCCTCCACAGAAGTCCTCCGTATCGCAGTCATCAACAGCTGGGATTCCCGTCCACGAGCCCATGCAGATCGACCGAGTACGGCAATCTGAACAACGTCGAGCAGAGCGGCTCGCCAAGGGTCTCTGCTTTTACTGCGGAGAGGGCACTCACCTCCTACGCTCCTGTCCGGAAAGGCCGGGAAACTCCAAAGCCTAGGGTTGGTAGGAGAGGCCACCCTAGGTGCTGGGACTCTCTCAGACCCGGTTATGTGGACTGTGCAAGTGTCAACGGGAGAGACGCGCTTCACGGCTGAGGCATACCTCGACTCTGGAGCAGCAGGCAATTTCATCCAGCAGGCCACGGTGGACAAGTACCAGCTGCCTGTTACTCTACTCGAGAAGCCCCTAGTGATTGCCTCTGTGGATGGGAGACCCCTCTCTGATACCATCTCCTGGGTTACCAGACCGGTCGAACTGCGTATCGGTGCCCTGCACACCGAGAACATCACTCTCTACGTCCTTCCACACATGTCCCATCACATCCTGCTGGGACTTCCCTGGTTGCGGACACACGAACCATCAGTCAGCTGGGGTACTGGCGAAATCACCCGATGGGGTTCTGCTTGTCATGAAAAGTGTCTGAAGTCCATACAACCCATCCGACGACCCCCGGTTCCAGAGAACCTACCGGAACTGCCCTCGGCCTATTGGTCCTTCGCAGACGTTTTTGACAAGAAGGAGTCTGAGGTACTTCCGCCACACCGTCCCTACGATTGTGCCATCGACCTGCTCCCAGGAACAACACCACCTCGAGGACGGATATATCCGTTGTCTCCGGCCGAAATCAGGGCCATGTCTACCTACATCACAGAGAGCCTGGCAAAGGGATTCATCCGGAGATCCTCCTCTCCTGCGGGAGCAGGCTTCTTCTTCGTTAAGAAGAAAGAGGGTGACCTACGCCCATGCATCGACTACCGGGGTCTGAATCAGATCACCGTCAAAAACAAGTACCCTCTGCCGCTCATCCCCGAATTGTTCGACCGGCTCAGAGGAGCCCGTGTGTTCACCAAGCTGGATCTTCGGGGTGCCTACAACCTAGTTCGTATCCGCTCTGGGGACGAATGGAAGACCGCGTTTAATACTCGCGATGGGCACTATGAATACTGCGTGATGCCCTTCGGCCTGTGTAACGCACCAGCAGTCTTCCAAGAATTGGTGAACGACATATTCCGGGACCTCCTCTACATCTGTGTCGTAGTTTATCTGGATGACATCCTTATCTTCTCTCCGGACCTCCAGACCCATAGAGAGAACGTACAGCTGGTTCTGCAAAGACTGAGGGAGAATCGTCTTTACGCCAAATATGAGAAGTGTGTCTTTGAGCAGTCTTCTCTCCCTTTCCTGGGATACATCATCTCGGGCACTGGACTGCAGATGGATCCAAAGAAGGTCTCCTCCATACTCAACTGGCCTCCTCCTTCTGGACTGAAGGCAATCCAACGGTTCCTGGGATTCGCCAACTACTACCGCCAGTTTATCCCTCGCTTCTCTGCCCTGACTGCTCCTCTCTCCGCTTTGACCAAAAAGGAGGCTAATCCAAAGGACTGGTCACCTGCGGCTGACGCCGCGTTTTGCTCCCTGAAGCGAGCATTTGCCTCCGCTCCTGTACTCCACCGTCCGGAGTTAAACCGCCAGTTCACCTTGGAAGTGGATGCCTCCTCCTCGGGAGCTGGAGCAGTGCTCATGCAGAAATCCTCCTCCGGCAAGATGGTGACTTGCGGTTTCTTCTCCAAGAGCTTCTCAGCGCCGGAACGTAATTACACCATCGGTGACCGAGAACTATTGGCGGTCAAACTGGCTCTGGAGGAGTGGCACTACCTCCTGGAAGGAGCAGTGTACCCCGTGATTATCTACACGGACCACAAGAACCTGGAATACCTGCGGTCCGCTCAGCGACTGAACCCACGGCAAGCCAGGTGGTCCTTATTCTTTGCCAGGTTTGACTTCCAGCTCCATTTCCGACCCGCGGACAAGAATGTACGCGCTGATGCCTTGTCTAGGTCTTTCGTGCCCATGGAGCAGGAGGAAGAGACTACCCAACCTATCATCTCTCCTAGCAAGATTATTCCGGTGGCCCCTGTCACTCTGGCCCAGATACCGCCCGGAAAGACCTACGTCTCTGAAACTGACAGGCAAAAAGTGTTACACTGGGGTCATGCCTCCAAAACAGCCGGTCATGCAGGCCAGAAGAGAACATGGGGTGCGATTGTACGCCATTACTGGTGGCCATCCCTTCGCACGGACGTCGCTGCTTATGTCTCTGCCTGCTCCTCTTGTGCCAGGAACAAGACGCCCAAACACCTGCCCTATGGCCGTCTTCTGCCTCTGCCTATACCCTCAGTTCCGTGGCAACACATAGCGATGGATTTTATTACGGACTTGCCATTATCCTCCGGACACACAGTCATATGGGTCGTGGTGGACCGGTTCTCCAAAATGGCTCACTTCGTCCCTATGGCCGGACTGCCCTCTGCTCAGGAACTCGCGGAAGCCTATATACATCACATCTTCCGCTTGCATGGCTTTCCATCCCACATCGTGTCCGACAGAGGAACTCAGTTCACCTCCCGCTTCTGGAGGGCGCTCTGCAAGCATCTGGGAGTGACTCTGGACTTTTCTTCTGCTTACCATCCTCAGTCTAATGGCCAAGTGGAGAGGGTCAATCAAATCTTGACATCCTTCTTACGTCACTATGTCAACGCCCATCACGACGACTGGTCCACGCTTCTGCCTTGGGCTGAATTCTCACATAACCACCATATCAGTGAGTCGTCCTCCAAATCACCCTTCCATGTCGTTTACGGACTTCAGCCCTCCGTTCCATTGCCTATATCCCCTTCTTCGGATGTCCCTGCGGCTGATACTGTAGCCCGTGACTTCGCTACCATTTGGGACTCTGTCAAGGCGTCCCTTGGACGCGCTTCCCAGCGGATGAAGAAACACGCTGACAAGAGGCGTCTGGACCCTCCGTGTTTCTCTCCTGGTGACCTGGTCTGGCTTGCTTCCCAGTACATCCGATTGAAGATACCTTCCTACAAGCTGGGTCCTCGCTACATCGGGCCGTTTAAGGTCCTCAGCAAGATCAATGAGGTCTCCTACAAGCTACAGCTCCCGGTCACGATGAGGATACCCAACTCGTTCCACGTCTCCCTGCTCAAGCCGGTTGTCCTTGGTCCCTTCTCCGCTGCTGCCTGTCCGGCTCCTCCACCTATTGCCGATGACGACATCTATGCGGTAAGGGATATCGTGGCCATGAAGACCGTACGAGGTCGTCAGTTCTTCCTGGTGGACTGGGAGGGGTATGGTCCTGAGGATAGGTCCTGGGAGCCCAGGGAGAACGTGGGCACTCCTCTGATCCGTGCCTTCATGTCCCGGTTGCGGGGAGGGGGGCGTGGGGGGGGGGTACTGTCACGCTCCCCGGGTCCTTGGCTCCCCTCCCCGGGTCCTCTGCTCCGCTCCCCGGGTCCTCAGCCCCGCTCCCCGGCTCACCTGCCACGCTCCCCGCTCTCCAGCCTCCGGTCCCCGTCCTTCCCAGGCCCCCTGGTCCTCGATCGCGGCGCCCGACGGCTTCCCAGGCCCTGGCCGGCTCCCCTGCGTCCTCTTCTCAGCCTCCTTCCCTGGCTTCTGGCACCCGGGCTGCGCGCATGCGCATTAGGGCGCGCGCGCGGTCACTGACCCTTTCTTAAAGGGCCAGCGTCCATTAACAGGTAATGAGGCTAATCAGGTACAGGGTATAAAGGGGTGTTTTGTCCAAGGGGGCGGGGCCTGATCTTCGTGTTCCCTAAGCTAGGAGTCAGGTCTCCTGGTGTTTCAGTGCATGTACTCACCTATCTCTCTTTGTAGAGCCGTGCTTGCCTCGCCATCCAGTCTGCCGTATCCTGAACCCCGAACGCTGTCCATCTGCCATCCTGACAGTCCGCACCATCTCGGATCCCTGCGGTGACCCGTCATCTTGCTCCCAAGGTTCCGGACCCCGCCTGACATCATCTCGGCTTCCGAACCTGAGCTGCGTCACCCGGACTACCACCCGTAACTCCGTGGTCCCAGGGACTCCTCCGCTATTCCCGTGTGCAAGGACTGTTCTGCTGTTTCTAGTGTTCCAGCTGCCGGACTCTTTCCTACCATCTAGGAGTTCGGTCCAGTGGATCCACCTCCTGGGCCTGCCCGTACACCTGGCCGTGACAATACCTCAGATTATTGTTGATGTCTTTCCTCCTTGGCATTGAGTTAAGACAAGAATGGTCCAGTCCAGCAATCTTCCAAAACCTCTGCTTTTATACAGCTACTTGCTGATTAACTATTACCAATGGCATTGTATTAGCGGCACCTGGCTGATACTTATCCTTTTCATTCCTATGGAAGCATTACCACTAGAAGTCCCAGAAATTTCGAGCTTCCCCCTGAAGCCCCAAAAGAGGGTCAAATGACATACAATAAACTGAATAGAACTAACTAGAAACTAAATGGCTAAACTCAATGGAAAACAACCTCCTGTGGTGCGACAGTAATGGCCTTAATTACAGAACAAAAGATGGTGATTATAGGATGTTAGCTAAAATCCTTCAGGTCATTCGACCCGTCTCTGGGTTCCAAAGGTAGAAATGTTAAATGACCCCTCTTTGGGACTTCTAGTGTTAAGGACCAATTTTTTTTTATTATTATTATTATTATTATTATTATTATTATGTACAGAGACCTAAAACCATACTTGTTCAGTCTTTTTGTGATTGTACTCTCATGAATTTAAACATTTATCAGGTTAACTAAGGCCTTTAGAGTCTGAGCTGTAGCGCTTGAGGTTTTGCAAGATCTCTGGGGATGCCTACTCCTTCGAATATTATCAACCGTCTAAAACATTTTATTTAAGGGTTGTTGATTTTTTTAAAATGTATTTTTAAGTCTTACCACAAAGCTATGCATAATAAAACCTGGAAAAATATTTTATTCCACAGTCTTAACCACCAGAAATTGAATTTAAAAAAGACTGGCAATTCTTCCTCTATATATACAGAAGGTCTATGAGGAAACAGAGGTCTTAGCCAAAATTAGTTCACTACCTATGCCCCATTTTAAATTCACTGCATCTCTACATTTATCGCAAGGCAATGTAATAAGAAGTAACTTAAGAACCAGGAGTTTAGATTGCTCCTCCTTGTATAAGATCTTATAAATGGAACAGCTGTGGAAAATAAAGCGCAATAGGGTCTTACCCTAATATATATAGGGTAGGGGAGGGGGGAGTAATATTACTCACCAAATGTAGTTGTGACAGTCACAACCACTATGATCGCATGTAGAAATGGATCAAGGCAGCAGCAACCCAAAATTGCAGATAACAGAGAAAAGTAGAAGACGGGTTTGTAATGCCGCGCCAATGATCACAAGTCAGAGGATCAGATTCATGTATCTTTATTGTTGAATAGGTCTACGCGTTTCAGGAGCTCTGCTCCCTTCCTCAGGACCGTCAGAAATAAGACAACATTAAATCTACCATGGTAGATACGGGTATACATTAAAAAGACACAGTGATAATAATAATAATTATTATTATTATTATGTACGGAGACCTAAAACCATACTTGTTCAGTCTTTTTGTGATTGTACTCTCATGAATTTAAACATTTATCAGGTTAACTAAGGCCTTTAGAGTCTGAGCTGTAGCGCTTGATCTGGCATATGACATTACTACCCCTCAGCTCAAGCAAAAGCAGTAACGTGGATGTCGGCATTATATATATATTATATATATATGAGTATTATTATACTGAGTGTGCTTATTGCATGGAGTTTTGCACTGCTACATTATGGGTACAATTGCAACAGTTTCTAGTGTAAATATTTCCATATTTTGTTTTCTCTTCAAGACTGTTATTAACGAGAATCTGTCCGCCCAAACTGACAGTGTAAACTAAGCACATAGCCTTGCAGGGAATATCAATATTGCCTATAAATATCGCACCTTTAGTGATTAATCTGTTCTGCAGAAACTGAGGTTTAATCAAACATGGTAATTGGGGTGCAATCTACATCCTGGAGGGTAACCAATTCACTGCACCACTCTGCCCTCTAGCTTTGCATAACCCTCCCCGGTGATCTTCAGTACTGGCTTGCACCAAGAGAACACTGTCTACACAGCAAGCCAGTGCTGTCAGTCACCAGTAGGGGGTCAGGACATGGAAAACCACCAAACCTCTTGGCCACACTAAGGCCCACTTCACACGTCCGTGTTTCCAGTATTTGTAGTATCCATTTTCACACGTGCTGGAGACCCATTTACATGCATAATCATTCAAATCAATGGGGATCTTCACACCTCCATGTTTTCCCATACGGGATCCACATGGAGACATGTTCATTTTTTACCGGCAGCAAAGATGAAACACACACAGCACACAGATGGCATCCGTGTGACCTCAGTGTGACACATACGGGGAAAAAAATGCATGACACTGAAATTAATGTTTTTTATTTGCTAAAAATCTGCATAGATAGATAGCTACAGTGCTTGTACAGCTATTTAACCAAATAAATATATAATGAAATGGAAAAAACGACATGGGGACACCCACTTTTTTGATAACCAGCCAGGGTTAAGCAGACAGCGGTGGGCTGATATTATCAAGCTGGGAAGGCCCATGGTTATTAGGCCCTTCCCAGCCTAAAAATAGAATCTCGCAGCTGCCCCAGAAGTGGCACATCCATTAAATGTGCCAAATCTAGCTCTTTGCCTAGGTTTTCCCAATTGCCCTTTTGCACTTGCAATCAGGGTAATGGAGTTTATGGAGTTAATGGCAACTGTGTAGTGCCAGCTGGGTTCAAGCCCTGGTGTTAGTAATGGAGAAGCATCAGACAACCCGTGATGAGCGGGGATGTCAGGAACGTCACCTCTCATCATTGTAATTATCGGTTATGTAGGCAGCGTCACTACTTATTACAGTGATGAGTGGTGACGTTCCTGATATCACCGCTCATCACAGTTCACAAGTCAGCAGAGTTCAGCATGCAGCGGGACCGGCTGCTGCTCAAAGCCTATGGGGCCTCGTTCTGAGGCTCGTTCTGAGGCTCCACAGATTTGATGCAGATAATTGAGGAACACCGTGGGAACCTTTGGATTACATCGGAGCTAAACCTTTACTTTTAAATAAATTGGTGAATAAGGAAAACTCTTATCTTTATTTCTATACTTTTTTCTTTTTATATCTCTCAGGTTTTGATTATGGACTACTTTGGAATCCATGGCCTACTTTGGACCTTTTAAAAAAAAATAATAAATACATTTGTGAACCAGGGAGAGAGTTGGGGAGTGACTTTTTAAAATATTTTTTTTTTGCGAGTTTTTTTTTCCCACCTATTGGGTTAGTAATGGGAGTGTCTGATAGACATCATTCCATTACTAACCTCTGAGCTTCATGCCAGCTGATACTACATAGCTGACATCAACCCCAAAAACTATTAGTCCGATTGCCATCGCACCAGAGCACTTGGGAACAGCTGAGGCAAAGTGGCAGAATTGGTGCGTCTAAAGTGATGCGCCACTTCTGAGACAGGTGTGGGCTGCTATTTTTAGGCTGGGAAGTGGCCCAATAACCATGGACCTTCCCAGGCTAATAATATGATCCCACAGATGTCTGCTTTACCATTACTGGTTATCAAAAATGAGGGGGACTCCATGTGGCTTTTTTCATCTAATTATTTGGCTAAATAGTTGTACAAGCTATCTATTATCTATCATTTATCTATCTTTGCACACATTTTACTCTTCAAAATTATTAATTTCAGTGTCATGCATTTTTTTCAGTATATGTCCCACGAACAGACAAAATGGACCGTGCAATATATCCATTTTTTAAACAGACGTATGAAGGGAGTTTAAGAGTGCACCGAGCAGCATAATCAGCATGTATGACTAACTTCAGTTTCTGAAGAACAGAGGCACCAATTATAACTCTAATGCGGGCTTTACACGAGTCGACCAATCGTGTGATTTCACGAGCGATCGTACCCGCCCCCATCGTTTGTGCGGCACGGGCAAATTGCTGCCTGTGTCGCACAAAGTCGTGAAACCCCCGTCACACGTACTTACCTGCTGAGCGACCTCGCTGTGGGTGCCGAACATCCTCTTCCTGAAGGGGGAGGGACGTTCGGCGTCACAGCGACGTCACACAGCCGCCGGCCAATAGAAGCGGAGGGGAGGAGATGAGTGAGATGTAAACATCCCGCCCACCTCCTTCCTTCCGCATAGCCGCTGGTTAGCTGTGTTCATCGTTCCCGGGGTGTCACATGGAACTATGTGAGCTACCCTGGGAACGATGAACAACAGGCGCCATTTTAATTAAATAATTTTTTAAAACTGAGCGATGAGTACACGACTCACGATTTGTGAGCGATACTGCGTCGCTCAGAGGTGTCACACGAAACAACGTCGTGAACGATGCCGGATGTGCGTCACGAAAACCGTGACCCCGACGATGCATCGCACGATAGCTCATTTCGTGTGACACCTGCATAAGGCCGGCCATACACATTAGATGGCTATCATCCGGAGAATGCTTTGGCCGATTGTTTCGCCAACAGCCATCTCAGCCGACATTCCCATGCTCACTCAGCAATGTTCTCTATAAGAAAGCTGCCGACCAACACGTCAGCCGTCAACTTATCTATGGTAGAACGATGTAATGGACAGACCAAAATCGGACACCGGACAATCCACATCTTTGTCGACTATCACTTGGTTGGTGCCCCAATACACGTTAGACCATCGGCCAAACCCGTCGATATCAGCGGGTTCAGCCCACATTAGTCTAGTGATTATGTGGCCTTAAAGTTGCAACTTTTATAGGGGGATTTTACCTACAAACCTATGTGATCAGTTTATGTGGACAGATTCCATTTACTACAAAAGCAAAAATCCTTAAAGAAAAACATCACTGTCACAAACCACCGGGGGGGCACTCAGAAATCCCCCGCGCTGGCTACCAGTACGTCACGATCGGGGGGTAACAAGCAGGAGTCAACCCTCCTTTATACCTCCCGACCGACAGACAGAGCACGTGACGCGCTCTCTAGCGCCCCTCTTATAGTCAGGCCAATTATGGAATTGCCCGACAATAAGAAAGGAGGCCGCTATACTACTTATGCCGATTATTGCAGGGTCCCCGGTGAGAGTAAGGTATATATTCCCCCGACCTCCGCGGGCGGAATATATAAAATCTCCCCGAATCTCACTGGCCTCCCCACAATAATCCTTGGCACAATTCGCTGCCACCAACCGATTTACGGTAACTATTAGCCGAACACACAGACGTGGGATTCAAGATCGAGATAACAGAACAGCCCAAGATTAATTATATAATTTAATCGCCTAAAGCACACTAGAAACTACAATATATACAATAGGGAATCTACAGAATATACAGTTATGTCAGAGTACAGTTACAGATAAAGCATGGGTTACAAACAGGTATACAATTACATCAGTTACCTTGTGCGTCTGGCCACAGGGGGGCGCTGTAGACCAGGTTTCCAGGAACTCTCTCACAGGTCTGTCCCAACCAGGCCCCCGAGCAGAAGAACACTGGAAAATGGCCGAAGTAGGGTTATCAACCTGGGCAGATCCAGGTCCCCTCCTACCTTAGTGACCTCACAGGGAAGCACTGCCACTCCCCCTGCATGGATCAGAATTATCCAGCAAAGGGGATATTGGCCATAACTTTGCCTGGGAGCGTCGTAGGCGGACGCCAATGCTCTCATTGTGACAGTTATGAATTTAGCTACAGAACGAGGGGACTCATGACCTGTCTGCCAGTTCCCCATTGGCTGATATCACGCCTGGGGCATTTCCCAAGCTCCCCCTTCCATAAAAAAGGTGTGCCAGCATCGTCCGCCTGCGCAAACACCATTTTTATGGTTGCCATATTTATCGGAGATATGGCTTGCGAGATATGAACCATTTTTTACTGGAGTCGTTCTGTCTGGCTACTTCCAAGCCTTGCTAATGAGATACAACTCTTGTTACAGGGTGACGGCAGGGAGTCATCCTGGGTCCATTGTCCTCACATCATCTCATCTCCATATCAGAGGAGATGGCTGTTGGAGGTGTAAGTGGGATGTGACACCTTCACAGATGCTGGACATTTGAGCACAAGAAGGGAGGGGGGCACTGCCAGGGAGTGATGAGAGCAATTATGACTTCTAGTCATAATTCCTCTTCATATCCCAGGATTTACCTCACACCTCCCCCCTTTTGAGGGCGCTAGGGGGCAGCACACTCCGGTGTTCCCCCGTGCGCCCGTCCGCGACCTCTCCTTGTCGGGACAGCCCGTCTGCGTTACCGTGGTCACGGCCCCTTTTGTGGCGAATGGTGAAGTCGTATTGCTGGAGCGCAAGGCTCCATCGCAACAATCGCCCATTCGTCCCAGAGACGGTGTGCAACCAGCTGAGGGGATTGTGGTCCGTCTCCACGATGAAGTGGCGCCCGTATAGATAGGGTTGCAGACGCTGCAGGGCCCACACTATGGCCAGGCACTCCTTCTCCATTGTAGAATAGGCCACTTCCCTTGGTAACAGCTTCCTGCTCAGGTACAGGACTGGGTGCTCTTGGCTCGCAGAGTCCACCTGGCTGAGCACCGCACCGAGGCCGAAGTCACTGGCGTCGGTCTGTACTACAAACGGCCGCGTGAAGTCGGCTGCCTGTAGCACGGGCGGGCTGGACAGGGCGTCCTTTAGGGCCCGGAAGGCTGTCTCGCAGTCCATTGTCCAATCGACTGCAGAGGGCAGCTTCTTCTTGGTGAGGTCCGTCAAGGGCTTTGCCAGGCTACTATAGCATGGAACAAACCTCCTATAGTACCCAGCGGTCCCCAAGAAGGACATCACCTGCTTCTTGGTCCTGGGGGTGGGCCAGGATGCGATGGCCTCCACTTTCTCAGGCTCGGGCTTCAGCGTTCCCCCACCTACCCGGTGACCGAGGTACTGGACCTCGCTCATGGCCAGCTGACACTTTCCCGGCTTGATGGTCAAACCTGCCCGGTGGATCCGCCTGAGCACCTGTGCTAGATGCTCTAGGTGGTCCTCCCAGGTGGGACTGAAGACGGCAATGTCATCCAGGTACGCGGCCGCGTACCCTTCAAGTCCCTTGAGCAGGGTGTTGACCATCCGCTGGAAAGTGGCAGGGGCATTCCTCATCCCGAATGGCATCACCGTGGACTCGTACAGTCCAAATGGGGTAATAAAGGCAGAGCGTTCCCTGGCCTTGCGAGTCAGGGGGATCTGCCAATATCCCCGGCTCAGATCCATGATGGTCAGGTACTGAGCCCCGGCCAACTGATCGAGCAGGTCATCGATGCGTGGCATTGGGTACGCATCGGCGACCGTGACCGCATTGAGCCCCCTGTAGTCCACGCAGAACCGAGTGGTTCGGTCCTTCTTAGGGACGAGGACTACAGGCGAGGCCCAAGCGCTGTTGGATGCCTGGATCACCCCCAGGTTCAGCATCTCGTCAATCTCCTGGCGCATGTGTTGCTGCACCTCCAGGGAGACCCGATATGCTGAACGCCGGATCGGGGGATGATCCCCAGTGTCCACGTGATGGACAGCCAAGTCAGTCCTTCCGGGCTGGTTGGTAAACAACCCCCGGAAGGGGAGGAGGGTGGCCCACAGCTGGGACCGTTGGTCCTCCAAGAGCTGGTGGCCAACCTCCACATCCTCAATGGATCCGCCTGCCCTAACCTGGGCTAGCATATCCAAGAGGGTTTCCGCTTCTCCCTCCTCGGGCAGGTTGCACACGGGGAGCGCACATGCCTCCCGCTCATGATGTGCCTTCATCATGTTCACATGGAAGGGCTTTCGCCTTCCACGGGCGGGGTCCAGGGTGACCAGGTACGTTACAGGGTTGAGCTGCTGGTACACGAGGTATGGGCCTTCCCAGGCTGCCTGAAGCTTGTCCTGTGGTACGGGGACCAGTACCCACACCTTTTGACCCACTTGGTAGGTCCTCTCACAAGCGTTCTGGTCGTACCAACGCTTCTGATCGGCCTGGGCTTGAGCCATATTGTCGTGTACCAGTTGCGTCAAGGCCTGCATTTTGTCCCGGAAGCGCATGACATACTCGATAACCGACACTCCAGGGGTGGCCAAATCCCCTTCCCAAGCCTCTTTCACCAGAGCCAGGGGGCCCCGCACACGTCGCCCGTACAGGAGCTCAAACGGTGAGAATCCTGTTGAGGCCTGTGGAACCTCCCGGTAAGCAAATAACAGGTGTGGGAGATACCGCTCCCAGTCACGCCCATGGGAGTCGACCAACATCTTAAGCATCTGCTTTAAGGTGCCATTGAACCGCTCGCACAGGCCATTAGTCTGTGGATGGTACGGGCTGGCCACCAGATGTCGCACCTGGACTTGCTTACAGAGGGCCTCCATCAGCTGGGACATGAATTGGGTCCCCCGGTCGGTGAGCATTTCCTGGGGAAAACCCACTCGGGAGAAAATCTCCAGCAATGCGGTGGCCACCTTGTCAGCCCGAATGGACGACAAGGCCACTGCTTCTGGGTACCGGGTGGCATAGTCCACTACCGTCAGTATGAAGCGTTTCCCGGAGCTGCTGGGGATGGCCAGCGGGCCGACCAGATCCACAGCCACCCTCCTGAAAGGCTCATCGATGATTGGCAGAGATACCAGTGGGGCTTTGGGGCGTGGCCCCGCCTTCCCCACTCTCTGACAGGTTTCACACGAACGGCAGTAGGCAGCCACATCGGCCCCCATTTTTGGCCAGTAGAAATGCTGGTTTAACCTGGCCTTGGTCTTAGCGATCCCTAGGTGTCCGGCCATCGGAATCTCATGTGCGATCCGCAACAACTCCGTCCGGAACGGATAGGGTACCACCAACTGTCGGTCCCTGGGCCACGCCTCCGGTGAACCCTGCTGGACCGTGGCCCGGTACAGCCGTCCTTGGTCCCAGACCACTCGCTCCGGGTCCGAGTCCGAGGGAGGCTGTGCCGCCTGCTCCTTTAGAGCTTTCAGGCTGTCGTCAGCTTCTAACGCTGCCTGAAACCCCTGACTAGATGTGGCCAGAATCGACGAGACTGTCACATCTTCGGTCAGTACCCCGGGACCTGTGTCCTGGCCTCCACCTGACTCGGCTGCCACTTGGTCAGAAGGGGAAGAGCTATCGGACCTCCGGGAGGCCCCTTGGCTTCCAGCACTCCCACTGCGGGTGACAGCGGCCACAGCCGCTGCGACCGTGGGTCGTGCCTGCTCCTCCTCCGTTCCTGACCAAGTCGCCGGTTCAGGCAGACCTACCTGGCTTCCTGACACCCCGGTTGTGGGGGAACCCTGCACCGAGATCTTACCTGGGAGCACTTCCGCTCCTGGACCGGCCCCAATCTCACCTGCCTGTTCCCCTCCTGCAGCAACAGAACCCCGCTGTGAAATCTCTGGGGACCCCACATTTGCTGTGGTAGCCCCCACCCCACACACTGGTCCTCCCCCTGCAGCACCCTGCTCTCTGCTTATCCCTGCAGAGGGCAACAGATCCCAGCTCACAGGCTGGTTACTTGTAGAGGCATTGTCACACCTTTCTCTGACCCCCTCCCCTGTCACAGCTGCAGCTGCGTGTGTGTCTATGGTGTCTGTGCAAGCAGAAATATCAGAGTTCACTCCCTCCTCCCTTACATCATTCATAGATAACACATTAACATTGTCCGGAGGCACGTCAGCACTGGCTGAAGGTTCAGCCTTTGGGGCGGGGCCAAACTGGGAGGTTATTTGCCCCAAATCTGTCCCAAGTAGCACGTTTGCGGGGATCCGATCAGTTACCCCCACCTCCCTCACCCCTCGCCCTGCGCCCCAGTCCACATAAATGTCAGCAACAGGCAGCGCCGGGTCAATGCCTCCAATCCCGGAGACAGCGAGGGTTTTTCCAGCGATCAAGTCTTGGGGGGACACCATCTCAGGCCGCACCAGAGTCACCTCCGAGGCGCTGTCTCGCAGTCCTATGGTCACAGACTGGCCGACGGTGACAGGTTGGAAGCTGTCCAGGGACCTACCACCACCCCCACCCACACAATACACCTTGGGCGGCCCTTGGGACGGGGACGGAGCCGGGGCCTTGGGACGCTGAGGGCACATGGCCTTGAAGTGTCCAGGTAGGTTGCACTGGTGGCACCGTCTTGGCTCTGCCACGGGCCTGGAGAGGGGAGTTGAGGGGGACACCCCCTGCAGTCTAGGGGCAGGTGGGGCAGTCGCAGAGTTCATCTTACCCCCTCTCCAGGTGCTGCTGGTGGCTGCTCTCCTGGCTTCAGGAGCCCGATTGTTGGTGTAGTCATCTGCCAGGGCAGCTGTAGCCGTGGATCCCTTTGGCTTCTGGTCTCGGATGAACTGGCGGAGATCCTCAGGGCAGTTCCACAAGAGTTGCTCCGTGATGAACAAGTCCAGGATCTCCGGTCCGGTGGAAAGCTGCAGGCCTTGGGTCCAGTGGTCGGCAGCTCGGGCAAGTGCCCGCCGGTGGTCAGCCCAGGAGTCCTTTGGTCCCTTCTGCAGCGTCCGGAACTTCTTGCGGTAGGACTCCGGGGTGAGGTTGTACTGTTGGATCAGGGCCCGCTTGATGGTGTCGTAGCCCTGATCCGCCTCAGCAGGCAAGTCCCCAAGGATATCCAGGGCCTTACCCCTTAAACGGGGGGTCAGGTATTTGGCCCACTGGTCCTTGTTCAGATGATGCTGCAAGCAAGTCCGTTCAAAAGCAGTCAAGAAAGAGTCCAAGTCTCCATCCTTCTCCAGCACTGGGAAGTCCTCAACACGGACCTTTGGAAGTTTGGTGTCTGGAAGGTCACGGGTGGCTGATGAGGGCCGGAGCTGAGCTAGCTGCAGCTGGTAGTTACGCTCTGCCTGGCGCTCTTCACGCGCTGCTTGCCGCTCACGCTCGGCCATGAGTTCCTTGTAGCCCTCCCGGTCTCCAGCCTGGCGTAGGGCCATAGCCATTTGAAGAAGGCTATCCGAGCCTCCCAGGCTCGGTGGAATGGCACGTGGTGATCTGCGGCCCGCTGCGGAGCCTGGTGATTCACTGTCCATTGCAGAGCGGAGGGCTGGCATCTGGCTCGTTGAGGACCCTTGGGCGAGCTGCTCCTCATCTTGTCCAGCAGTGCCCGGTTGTGCAATGTCCTCTGCAGAGCTGTTTTCTGGCGTCGAGCTCCTGGAGGACTCGTGGACAACCTCCTCATCGTCTCTGGCCTGAGCATCGGCCATTCCTTTGGCTTTGCTCCTGGTGCTCTCAGCCATTGTTGCAGACTTTTGGTCACTGACACAGAACTGACACCTGATGCCTCCACACACCTTACAGTATCTGCACTCTGACACTCTAGTGTTGAGCTAGTCTGAAGACCCCAGCAGCCACAGCTGCTGCAGGCAGTCTTTAGTGTCTGGGAGTATGGGTCTCACACTCACACACACTATTATCTCGATCCCACCGCTATGCCACCAATATGTCACAAACCACCGGGGGGTCACTCAGAAATCCCCCGCGCTGGCTACCAGTACGTCACGATCGGGGGGTAACAAGCAGGAGTCAACCCTCCTTTATACCTCCCGACCGACAGACAGAGCACGTGACGCGCTCTCTAGCGCCCCTCTTATAGTCAGGCCAATTATGGAATTGCCCGACAATAAGAAAGGAGGCCGCTATACTACTTATGCCGATTATTGCAGGGTCCCCGGTGAGAGTAAGGTATATATTCCCCCGACCTCCGCGGGCGGAATATATAAAATCTCCCCGAATCTCACTGGCCTCCCCACAATAATCCTTGGCACAATTCGCTGCCACCAACCGATTTACGGTAACTATTAGCCGAACACACAGACGTGGGATTCAAGATCGAGATAACAGAACAGCCCAAGATTAATTATATAATTTAATCGCCTAAAGCACACTAGAAACTACAATATATACAATAGGGAATCTACAGAATATACAGTTATGTCAGAGTACAGTTACAGATAAAGCATGGGTTACAAACAGGTATACAATTACATCAGTTACCTTGTGCGTCTGGCCACAGGGGGGCGCTGTAGACCAGGTTTCCAGGAACTCTCTCACAGGTCTGTCCCAACCAGGCCCCCGAGCAGAAGAACACTGGAAAATGGCCGAAGTAGGGTTATCAACCTGGGCAGATCCAGGTCCCCTCCTACCTTAGTGACCTCACAGGGAAGCACTGCCACTCCCCCTGCATGGATCAGAATTATCCAGCAAAGGGGATATTGGCCATAACTTTGCCTGGGAGCGTCGTAGGCGGACGCCAATGCTCTCATTGTGACAGTTATGAATTTAGCTACAGAACGAGGGGACTCATGACCTGTCTGCCAGTTCCCCATTGGCTGATATCACGCCTGGGGCATTTCCCAAGCTCCCCCTTCCATAAAAAAGGTGTGCCAGCATCGTCCGCCTGCGCAAACACCATTTTTATGGTTGCCATATTTATCGGAGATATGGCTTGCGAGATATGAACCATTTTTTACTGGAGTCGTTCTGTCTGGCTACTTCCAAGCCTTGCTAATGAGATACAACTCTTGTTACAGGGTGACGGCAGGGAGTCATCCTGGGTCCATTGTCCTCACATCATCTCATCTCCATATCAGAGGAGATGGCTGTTGGAGGTGTAAGTGGGATGTGACACCTTCACAGATGCTGGACATTTGAGCACAAGAAGGGAGGGGGGCACTGCCAGGGAGTGATGAGAGCAATTATGACTTCTAGTCATAATTCCTCTTCATATCCCAGGATTTACCTCACAATCACAATATCTTTAGTCTGACATCACTTTAACCAAATTGTATCGTCGAATCTATAAAAGAGTAATAATGTGCTCTTTGTGCAAAAAAAATTCTGTTGGCAATGCCCAGTCTGTTTCCTTTAGTCCAATGATGTTGCTTAGAAAATAACCCACCTCCTGGCATGATTAGTCAGTGTTTACTTAGGGATTTCCAGTAGATAAGGAGCAGAGCAGGTAGTATATCATGAAAAATACAACTACGCATTTCACATACAACCATTACTATACGTTTGAGGAAGATGTCATCACAAATGCAGTTTATTCATTGAAGTTCCTAGATCATGATATTTTTAGTATAAAAAGATTTAGCTTGTTCCATAATAAGATGATTGCAAGAATACAGTCTACCCCAATCTCTCTGCAAATGGAGGAGGACCCCCAAGTCATATACCTGATCCTTGTACAGAATGCAGTAAACACTCTTCATGCCAAACTATGGAGTCACTCAACACTGCCATAATATGTCCCAAGAGTATCCTAAGGGTATGTGCACCATCTTTTTAGGTGGGTACAGACATAAGGCATCTTTAAAAACACTGAATAAAGAAAGAATAAGTGAACAAGTGTTTTTTTATGCAAATAAATGCATATCTTCAGGGTTTTTTTTTAGAAACTTTCAACTGCTTCAAGGTTGCAAAAATGCGAAGCAATTAAAAGAAGTCAGCGGACCGTTCTGTAGACGGCTCCCGAGTATTCAATACAAGTTTGAAGAAAAAAAACGACAACCAAAAGATGTTGCAAAAAAACAGCCCAAAAGATACCAAAAAAGACGCTTCGGCACCAAAGATATAAGAGTCTCCAGAAGAGTCTTCTTGCTGAAAACCTTGCAGGATTCCCAAACATCTAAAAGACGCCAAACGCACATACCCTAACTTAGAATACTTCCATAATATGTCATCCGAACATGGCAGAGTGTTTTGGTATGACTGGGATAGCACGTCTACATGCTTCTGTCTTTAAACATCCTTGAAGGAGTGGTCCAAAGGCTGAAGAGATTTTAATTTCAATCCCTATTTATTGCCCCAATATAAACTAATTTCTAATATGACAATATTAAAAATTTCCTAACCTTCCCTGACTACACTATCAAACTATGATTGATTCTCTCTCCTACTTCCTGTCTGATGACGCTTCGTTTGAGAATCCCACCCCAAGAAAGAAAAAGAATCGATGCCTTCAAAATGTGGAGTTGAAGAAGGATGTTATTAACACCATGGATGGCAGGAAGAACAATCAAACCAATTTTGGAACAAATCAAGCCAGACACGTCACTCGAAGCAAGGATCACCAAGCTACGACTTATCTATTTTAGACACATCTTACGAAGAGAACAATCACTGGAGAAGGACATAGAAGGAACAAGGTAAAGAGAAAGACCAGCAACCCAATGACTTTATACAATCAAGATAACAGTGGAGAAGACTTTGGTGGACCTATCTAGGCTGCACAAGATCGATCTTCATACAGAGCGTTCCGTTCACCCATCAAGTCTCAATGGCTCAAGATTGAGCTGAAGGTTGTTAAATTATAATAATTGTATAGTCAGGGAACGGTAGGAAATTTTTAATACAACCATATTAAAAATTAGTTTAGATTGGGGCAATAAATAGATAGAAATTTAGATTGAAATTTCTTCATATTTCGGACCACTCATTTAAATAATCTAAACCCAAGAACTTGTGGCACTCCATAACCTGACATACACACATATATGAAACTTGTTTAAACAGAGCATTCCCATATAGATCGATGCAAATTGCAACTCTGAAAAGAATAAAATGGCAAAACTCCTTTAAAGGGCATATCTGATACTTTGTTTCTCAAATGTGCCTAAGCACGAACAGGCAGGTAGTTGCTAACTACCTGCCAATTGTGCCTGGTGCTGCTCTCCACCAGCACAGAGTGGTCAGAGACAGCTCCTGCCAGCGATTTAGCGACTTCCGCATCACATCTACAGAGCAACAGCTTCTTCTCTGCTCTAATGATGGGACATCAATGCTATTGTAGCTGATAGCTACACTTCTGTATATTGACAAAAGTATTGTGTCCCCTCCATATGTCCCAATTTTACCTACAGGACTTTTTCTGATCTCCCATTCTAAATCCATAGGTATTAATATAGAGTTGGTCCCTTTGCAGTTCTAACACCTTCCAATCTTCTGAGAAAGCTTTCTACAAGATTTTGGAGGAGTCTGTGGGAAATGTTGCCCCTTTAATCAGTAAAGCATTTGTGAGGTCAGACACTGATGTTGGAGGAGAGCGCTGATCTCACAATCTCGGTATAAGTGTTTATTCCAAAGGCGTTGGATGGAGTTGAGGTCTTGGCTCTCTGCGGCCAGTCATGCCCTTCCACCAAACTCCCCAATCAGGTCTTTATGGACCTTGCTTTGTACACTGAGCACAGTCATGAGGAACTGAAAAGGGCCTTCCCAAAACTGTTCACACAGTTGGAAGCTACAATTGTACAAAATGTCTTGTGCTTGAGAATTAAGATTTCCCTTCACTGGAACTAAACAGTTGAGGCGGAACCTTGGGTGGCACGGTGGCTCAGTGGTTAGCACTGTAGTCTTGCAGCGCTGGGGTCCTGGGTTCAAATCCCACCAAGGACAACATCTGCAAGGAGTTTGTATGTTCTCCCCGTGTTTGCGTGGGTTTCCTCCGGGTTCTCCGGTTTCCTCCCACACTCGAAAAACATACAGATAGGGACTCTAGATTGTGAGCCCCAATGGGGACAGTGTTGCCAATGTATGTAAAGCGCTGTGGAATTAATAGCGCTATATAAATGAATAAAATTATTATAATTATTATTAACCCTGAAACACAAGTGCATGGCATTATTACTCCTCTACCAAACTTTGCACTTTGTACAGTGCATTAAGGCAGGTAATGTTATCCTCGCCTTCACCAAATCCAGACTCTTCCACCAGATAAAGTGTCATCCGTCACTCCATGGAACATGTTTCTACTGCTCCAAATATGTGGCAATTAGCTTCACAGTACACCATTCGATGCTTAGAAGTGTGCTTTGTGATGTAATGCTTGAAGACAGCTGTTTGGCCATGGAAAACCATGTCATGAAGCTCCTGGTGCACAGTTTTTGTGATTAGACACCAGATCGTCTGTGACTTTTATGCACCTACTCACTTGGTGACCCCACACTGTGACATCACCTGGTCTGTGGCTTCATGGCTCAGTTGTGATTCCAAAGCATCACTTACTGTTGATTGTGGAATGTTTATGTCATGCAAGACTTTGGGAAGGTCCAGCATGAGGGAAGACACACAAGAAACGGGTTTCACCACGACAAACAAGGGGTACAACGGGGACACTTAAACAACAATGGGCCCTGGCACTAGGGAGAGGGAAGATGGAACACCTCCTACACTCACCTTCAGCTGAACCCTGCAGTCCTAGCCAGTTTCTATACAGATTCCGCACCTGTTACCAAGCAGGATACCTGAAGCCCTGAGATACCCTGTAATAACCCTGACTAGTGACCTGGCAGGTGAAGATCACTAGTCCCACCGCTGCTCTAATAGAACAAAAGGGAAAGGGTACAACTGACAGGGGAAACAAAAAAAAGGATAAAGCCCAGCTTCACAGCTGCAGTCAGACACTAGGACTGCAGCTTACACCACTACACACAAGGGCTCCAGCAGCTCCTTCTACCTCAAGGCCTAGCTTCAGAATGAATCAGAATAACTGGCGCCCTCTACAGGGAGATATGACCATATAGAGGGGAAGTGAGTGGTCACCAACCAGAAGCACCTAAGGCCTGGAGTCAGAAGCTGCTGGAAAGTAAAACTGACATTAACCCTTTCAGCACCAAAGGAAAGGGAATACGTTTAATGTGAGGAGTCTCAGATCTCAAACAGAGACTCTGGCCCAGATCCTGTCACAAGTCTCTAGTAGCAGAGAGACGTTCGTGACAATTTAAGGGGGAAGAAAATTGTCTCATGCATTTATAACCCAGTGATGTCCTGTTTCGGGCTTCAGTCGCCACAGGGTATTGCATCTCAATTAAGGTACAGTACTCATCCCAAAAGGAAGGAGCATCTTCACACTTGGTCAGTTAACCCTGGGCACAGCTTGGGGGTGAGGACCACAGTCGGGACCTTGGTTCGGGCATTTTCTACCTTACACTTCTGGGAGCACTACAAGACTTGGAGCAGGCAGATCAGCCCGGGTTATCTACAGCTACTGGGGATTCCAGGGTCTGCGGAGAGTGCAGGAAACACCCACAGCCTGTTCTACAATCCATCCACGGGATTGGAGGGACTCCGACCAAAAAGGACACACAGTGGGAACACCGGCGGTGACCTCTGAATTATCCGGGATTGGCTGGGGCCCATCACGGCAGAGACGGCACTCTAAGGGTGACAACTGGACAGTGAGTAAAAACCTTGAACCGCAACTACTGAGTCAGCCGTTCATTGCCGGCACAGTCGCCTTGCACTCCGGTGCCCACGGCCACTGCTACCACCTCCATCATCCTCCCTGGGGCCTAGCTTCACTTGCGGGAAGCTGAACTATCCTAGCTACAACACCATCTGCCCCAGAGGACAGCGACCGCAGCAGTGGCTAATCCCTGGCCGCATACCGCAAGTGGCATCACGAGACAATTACTACTCCCAACCTCCTCAACCCCTACATCCTCATCCGATCATCAATCCCCTTTTTGGTGTACACCTCGGGGCCACAAAGCCGGGCAGGGCCACCCGTGACATCCCAGACCCAACGTCACTGGCCCGGCGACGAGTATTTAACCCCTGCCTTGTGGGTGCTACACTGGTAACACTGAGCACTTTAGAATGACGCATTCTGTCACACGTTGGTAAAAGCAGATGGCACAGCGAGGGGCTGGATTTTATATATTTGTGACTATGGGACTGAATGAAAAACCTGAATTCAGTGATTAAGAGTTGGGTGCCAATACTTTTTTTCCCAAACAGATTCCTACGAATCCTGACTGATCTCACTGTCTTGTAATAGGGTATATCAGGTATCTGTTAGGGTCGGAGTGCCCACATTGCCACTTTTATTTTTCTGATCTCACAATAATCAACGAATATAAAAAAAAAATTCCCTGGAAGATTATTGATATATTTGGTCAGTTCCTAAACAAAGATGTCCTGGGAAAAAAGGGAAGGACGGAATAATGTATGAGGTTGGGGATTGAGTGGTTATATAATTATGGGATGAGTCCTATACGCCGTGCAGTTATTAGAACTTTTGTGTTACCACGTATGGATCACGCTGCAGTGAAGAGGGAGGAACGGAGAGGTTTATAGAAATGGGACCTGTTTAGATTTCTATTATCTATTTTGCAACTTCACTTCCTCCTCATGTAGAGCATAGATATGGAAAGGGCAAGGTTGCTCCATTATAACGAATGTCACGTATCAGCGTTCTTCCACTTTCATTCCAAATGAAATTTAGAGTCGGAGGTGCATCATATCACCTATAGCTGGTGCTTCTGCAGACTCGGATGAGGACATTGTAGACATATCAGGAATCTCTCCGGCTTTACAAATACGTTGTCTAATATGTAATCTAAGCTTCCTCTGCGTCAGCACCAAGCAGGTCAAGGCAAATGTTTGGCACGCCAGGGCTGGTGTGCGGAGTTCATTACCATCTCCATAGGCACACTCTGAGCATGTATGGGCTACTTACCTGAATATATGAGATCTGTCTTAGAGTGTATCTTACACGTGATGCTGCTACATGTGTACTATTGTTGGCTCCATCAATAAGGTTTGTTGCTTTATTCCATGTTTTTCCAAAAATTAGACACTGTCTTATACTATTTTTTTTCCCCTCAAAAAGCGCTAAGGCTTATTTTTGGAGTATGTCTTATTCTTGGAGAAACATGGTTAGGGGTAAGTTTACTCCCCCAAAAAAGCAGACTTTCGCCCCGTTCCCAGGAGACTCATGCTTACCAGACCCTGGACATCTGCATGGCTCCCAGGTCCTTCCTGTGTTCTCTGGCGGGCCTTCTCAGAAGGTATGCTGCACGCCGTCCTCCCCTTCTAGCTGACACACTCATATACATCAGATTGCACACACACACCAATGAGATTGCACACACACTCACTAGTCACTCACCCCATCCGGCGGTACAGAATGCCTCCGGCCGCAGTAAAAGATGGGAGGAGGTTACGCATCGCAGGTCCTGTATGCATTCCATCCGCAGCCCAGGTCCTTGCACTCCACCGCATTGTATCTCAGGATTCTGCCAGACAGAAGAAATTGGTATCGCTGGATGCGGTAAGTGTGTGTGTGTGTGTGTGTGTGTGTGCGATCTGATGGGTGATTATGTGTGTGATCTGATGTGTGTGTGTGTGTGTGTGTGTGTGTGTGTGTGTGTGCGATCACTGCAGGTCCTCCAATTCGGCATCTGGTGAGTATGATTGCGGGGTCTTTTGTCTTCTTTTTTCTCTCTTTTGAGGGTATCCACTGTCTATAAAGTGTCCTGCTCTGTAACTTTTTTAGCTGAATGGACACTTCCTTATTGAACCGCGACTAGGGCTTATTTTTGAGGTAGGGCTTATATTTAAGCCTTGCTCCAAAAATGTGAAAATGCTCGCTAGGACTTATTTTTGGGGGGAGGTCTTATTTTTGGAAAAACATGGTAGTATAGGAATTATCATACATTATGATACCAAAATCATGCTATACTTTAAATTGACCAAAAAATGCTTACATACAGCTGAGTCTCGTACAATACATCCACCATTATACAATACAAAAATAATTGTATACTGTGCAGTGTTCTGGATCGCAGTGTGACGTATAATGGTCAGTTATTACCAATCAATGACCGGCTTCATATGTAAGTGCAGGGGCGGACATATTATTGTTGCAACCTCAGGGGCCCCATTATGGGTAAGGGACGGGCCATTTCTACCTAATAAGCAGGTAGAATTGTGCATTTTGATGAGTTCTTGGACTGAAAAGGGCCCATATATTGTTTTGCTCCGGGGCCCTTTTCTGTCTGTGTCTGCCCCTGTGTCAGATAATCTAATAGCAGTGTTATGCTATGTTTAATAATATGACTATACAATCAATGTTGTTGGAAGGTTATTCCCAGAAATGCAAGTTAAGGATTGGGCATATCTTACTGATTACTGGGGCTCCTTCTGACTACTGGGAACCCCACAGATCCTGATAACAGAGGTCCGGAACCACGAGAATGGGCTCTGCCTGTTTTCGGTTGAGCGGAGGTGTGCGTTTGACCTCTGCTCTATTCATTGTCAATAGGAATGTCAGATATGAGATAACTGGCAATTCTAGGAATAACCCTTTACGATACCTGGTGATTACAGACCCGGGATGCCTGGCAATCTATGCCCGCCCCTCTTCAGAAGAGGTGGCCAATGCACCCTGTGTGACCGCACAGTTCACTTACCCCTGACAATCGTATGGCCAAATAAACTAGAGATCAGTATTCTGTGGAATGAAAAAATGGCATCAATAACATTAATGGGTTATTCCCATCTTCATAGATGGATATTGCCAAATAATATTTGGAAAATCAAGCACTTTTGCAATTTACTGCTTATTAACATTTGACGCCATTGTGATGTCAACACTTTTTTTGTTGTCTAGGTGACCGACCACCGCTGCTGTCTAGCTTGTAAGTGCTGTGTGATTAGTCGATAATTGCGCTCTCTAGCGATCCTGGGACAAAACAGCGCTTACAAGCACAATAGAAAAGAGCTTGTAAGCAACCGTCATGTTCTGCTGACTAGCAGTGGTGGTCAGTTTCCAAGGCAACAAGTTATAAACAAAAGAAAAGTGTTAATATCTCAAGAACGGATGAAATTAAAAAAGTACTCCCAAGAAATCTGACAATATCCATCTATGAAGACAGGAATAATCCGTTAGTGAAGCATCCGTTAATTTAGGAAATTCGGTCTAGCCCAACAAATGTTAAACTGGGTTTCCTTACAAAAGATTGGTCTAATCTTTACAATAAGGGCATCTTGTTCACTTGAGATAAAACTATATACATACTCAAAATGTGCGCCTGTAGGGGACACAAAGGGCTTTAGTTTAGAATTAAAGTAATATTTGCCTTCTTTAATTCTGGAACATTTAGGACTTTCCCCTGGAAGATCCGAAAGTATTTGTTTCTCTGTTCCTATGACTGATCATTCAGAACACCGGGCACTATATTCCCATAATAATGGAATTCCACATATATCTTAATTCCTAAAATCTAGAAACAAATCTATAAAAATGTTTCCAGTTTTTCTGTTCAGTAGATATAAACCATTAAAAGCTTTCAGCTAACATTTCTAGAATATTCTTGTAGCACTCCTGTTTTTTTGCATGTGCACCTGTTTTTTTGTCACGTTTTTGGTGGTTTATGCCATTTTCTTGTTTGCGCTGTATTCCCCTTTCTATTTGCGCTTTTTTTTACAGTCACTTTTTATGCGTTCGCCTCTTTTTATATTTATTTTGTCACCCATTTTTATTTGTTTGAATATTTTTTATATTTATGGTAATTTGTCACCCATTTTTATGTGCTTGCGCCGAATTCATCTTTCTATTTATTCTTTTTTTTTTTACAATCAATTTTTTTTGCATTCACCTCTTTTTTAAAATTTAGCTTGTCACTATGGGGAGTGAGTTTAGGGTTGTCCAGATGTTTCGCCCGATTCATCATTTACAACCATTTTAAAAGTTTCAAAATTTGTTGCAAATGCACTTTAGTGGCTTTATGCATGCCGCAACTTTTGCTGAGATTTCTGCATCATTTTCTTTTTTTTTTTTTTAAAAAAGTCTTTAAACAGATTAAAGACTAAAATAAAGAGCATGTTTTATTTTGCGCAAAATTCATGAACCGCGCGTTGCTTTTGCATGAATTTCAGGGGAAAAGAAAAGCAAAACATCAGTGGATAGCACAAGAGAAAAAAAAAAGTGATGTAAAAAAATTCACAAATGATGAACCAGGCCCAATGTATTTTCACATTGCGCAAGATCTTTAGATAATGCATATATAAATAGCGAAGGCCACAAGTCAATAATGTCGCTTGTACAAAATGGCTCATTATTTATCTGCCATATTCCACACAATGCCATATATACAGTATATGTGCGTATTCGTCTGTTTGACTATGTATATATGTGTTTGTGTATATATAGATATAGATATATATATATATATACTGCTCAAAAAAATAAAGGGAACACTTAAACAACAAAATGGTATTTTAGTGTTCCCTTTATTTTTTTGAGCAGTATTATATAATAATAATAATAATAATAATAATAATAATAATAAAAAAAATAAAAATAAATGTATATATATATATATATATATATATATATGGTACAGCACATGCGAATGTATCCTTACAGTCGAATCAAGTCACTAGGATAACTGTTATTTCTATGTGGAGGACAAAAAATAGGTAGTGGATGAAACGTTTTCATGCTGAAGTCACAAATTTCTCCAGTCTAATTATTTATTTTATCCATTTTATGGAGTGTTGTATATTGATACATTTATCCATATTTTATGGTTATATTATGAGAATACAAGTGCCTACATTAGGCCCATTCTCTAATAACAGGGCCTTAATCGTTTCACCTAAAGATGTCAAAACAATAAATATTATGATTATTATCATTAATATGAACAATATTTTTTATCTGCAATATTATTTTTTTCATGTACAGTATATCTTAAATTAAAATCCACCAATAACCAAACCAAAAAATAAATAAAAACATTTTTAATTGTAAAATACACTTCAATGCACTATTTTTTCTTCTTTCTTCTTTTCTTTCAACATACAAAATCTTAGTCATTTTTTGCATCTCCCTTTAAGTCTTTTATTCTAGAAATGCTAAAGAAACCCCCTCCAAAATAAAAAAAAACAAATGATGATGGTATAAAATGAATAATAATAGATTATATATTATATGCACAGAATAACTTCATCTTACATAATGGACTATCACTTTATTATTATTCATTTTATATCTTTTACACCTTGAAAAAATAAAAACTTTAATAGACTACCATAAAAAAAAATATATATATATATATATATATACACGGTATATAGAGCAATATATATATATATATATATATATATCACACTATATACTGTATATATATATGTATACATATATATAATTTTTTTATTGTAGTCTATTAAAGTTTTTATTTCCTCAAGGTGTAAAAGGCATAACATGAATAATAATAAAGTGATAGTCCATTATGTAAGTTGAAGTTATTCTGTGCATATAATATTATATATATATATATATATATATATATATATATATACGGTACATATATACACACATATACTGTATAGATGTATGTACTGCATATATATATATATATATATATATATATATATATTTATATAATTGTAGTCTATTAAAGGTTTCAGTCTTTTTTAGTAATTACCAACCAAACCTTTAACTTTTGTTAATGGCAGAAAAATGGAATTTTCCAAGAACATTCATGTCGTTGAATACAAATCCACCTCACACTAAGGGAAGGTGTAATATATTGGAAAATCAAAGGTGACAGCCTTCTACATTTTTATTCCTAGCAAAATCAACTAAGCTGCTGAACCTTTAAACACATTTACACTTTTATGGCCATGATACCGGCATAAAGGCAAATACTAACTGCAATAAACAATGAACAGCATAAGTGAAATTGTCACGTGAAATAAAAAATTAAAAAACATTTTTATATATTGAATTAATTTATCACAGAACTAATTCAGAAGACTCCCAAAAAAAGTTTCCACTTCCTCAATTATAGCCTTTAACTTCAAGAAGCAAACCATATAAAACTGGTTGTTCCTCACAATCCTCCGAACTATTGGGCAGAAGAAAGTTGACATCAGATTTTCACCGTCATTAGTTCTTGTGACAATGATCTAAGTCACTTTGGGTTGGTCGTAGTGAACGTTGTAGATGGCGGCTGCACACGTTAGGTAGAGTAAACATGTTATTATGCGAGTCGCGGTGCTTGCCCTTCGAGATTATGACCAAAAATGTCCCCCCAGGCGCGTTGCGTTATTCTGATCTGTGACCGCGTAAGACAGATGGAGATTCGATCTTGAAGGACAAATTACGTAACGTGGCCAAAGGTGTGATTTAGTAGATGGATTGACTAACTTTAGGTCTTATCGTTTCAGACCAATGGAAATTTACAATAAAATAATATTGATTATTACTTATGTTGACTAAGACGTATGCGGAAAACTCATTATTTGGTGCAGTTTTTCTCAAGACAATATTTCTTTGTTAATGGTGCTACCTGATGTGGAAATCATATTTGATCTATTGTCTCCTTGGGTTTATCTAATGAACAATGACAAAATTGTACGTGCTAAACTTGGTATGAACAGAGACAAAGATGCCAGTCTCCAGAGACACAACTCATGAATGGGTATCTCCACTCCACCGGTCAAGATCATTGTGAATAAGCTTCTCCAAGACCACGGATTTAGGGCTCAGACACTAAACACACTCAACCTTACCTTCAAAGAAGCGTTGTAAAGCCTCCGTCTCATCCACAACTTCCATGGCTCTGTCCTAGGAGTGTACAGTCCAGGTTGCCATGAAGCTACAGATCACTTGCCTTGCCTAGAACCAGGTAGATCTTCTCAGTAAAGGTGTAAGCCTGCTGACAGTAGGTTACACAGGTCACAGCAGACTGTTCTGCTCCACACAAAGGGATCAATGCAGGGACCTCAGCTGTCCAGTGACTCTTCTCCCAGGGCTGGGACCCTCTGCCTCCAGGGAAAGACTTCTATTCCTACTCCAGACTTTCTGTCCTTATTCAGACCCTTGGAAAATATGTTAAAGAAGGAGGACATTCAGCATGCCGTTCTGTTGAGCTGCTTTCTCTGGGACCTTGAGGACTATTTCTTTTCTCCTTTCTTTTGGGCAGTGTCAGGGTTAGTATAGCAACTTGTCTCCCTACTGCTCCTTCCCAAGGGAGGATGCTTCCAGCAAGATGTTTTTGTCTCCCCCTACTGGATGCTCTGCAATATATCCTATGGTTCACAGAAATGTATCAAACCTGTATTTGGTAAACATCTATATTTTAGGCGCTATGTATATTACGCTTCATTCGGAGCAAAGTCAAAGAAAACCATAGGATAAAAGCACCGCACCATGTCCACAATGGCCCCGATTCCTCATCGCCTTTGCCCCCGTTTTGTCCCTTTTTTGTCTGCACTCAATTTATTATTGTATTTGCTTCTTTTTTTAAATCTATTTTTATAAACACTTGACTGTTTTATTTATTTTTTTATTTTCCTCTTTGTGGACGGAGTTTAGCAATTCCAGATTTTTTCTCCTGATTCATCAACTGCAACTTTTTAAAATATTGGAAAATTTGAAGCAACTCCGCTCCAGTCTCCCCAATGTATTTTTGAGCACGTCAGTATTTTGACACAATTTATGCATTATTTTGCAAAAAAATTGCATTATTTGAAAAAAAAAAAAACTGTTAAAAAAAGACTGTTTTTGACTTTGAACTAAATACATGGATTGCGTGCCCCTTTTGAAGAATTTAGTGCCAAAAATGGCAACTAGACAGTAAAGGACAACAGACTTCAAAAATAGAATAAAATAAATAACGAATGCGGGACAGTGTCTTTAAGTAGGCCTTTTCAAGCCTAGATCGACTAAGAAAATATTACAGTATATGCACTCCACTACAATGAAATTACAACATCAAGAAGGAAAAGTCATATAATTACAGGATGGATAAAGGGAATTTGTCACCAGGTTTTTGCTCCCCCATCTGAGAGCAGTATAATGTAGAGACAGAGACCCTGATTCCAGCGATGTGTCACTTACTGAGTTGTTTGTTGTCATTTTGATAAAATCAATGTTTCCCTTGCTTCAGATCTAGCAGTTATACAGAGCTCATGAATATGCTGGACTACCTGCAGCGCGCCAAGTAGTCCGGTAACGATAATATCCTGCTGATTAATCAGTGATGTTATCAAAACTACACTAAGCAGTCCAGTAAGTGACACATCACTGGAATCAGGATATCTGTCCCTATATTATGCTGCTCTCAGATTAGGTGGCAAAAACATGATGACAGATTCCCTTTAGTGATATGTAAACATGGAAGGAATGGAAGCAAACTTTTGAAAAAAATCTCAAATTACACTATTTTGAGTATGATGACCACGTGCAGAGATCCACGCACTTACACACCTTTGCTGCTATCAGTGATTTTATTAATGGTTGTCTGTGCATTGTTTCGTCACTTGGACAAATCTAGATGCACTGCTGGCAGTTTCCATTGAAATTGCTGACAAATGACGTATGTCAATTAGCAGGAATATTGCAATGGCAGCTGCAGTGGGTGTGTCTGGACTGGGCCCTTGCAGGAAGGTGTCCGTTGACTCCGGTGCCATTTTCAGTTAAATGTATGTCCTTGAATGCAGAGGAGCAGGGAGAGGGTTTTTTTATCTGTTGGAAAAGGTGCCAGGACGGGGGACATTAATACAGGAAGGGTTCAAGATGGGGGACATTATTACAGCATAGGAAACATTACTAAAAAATGGTGCCAAGATAGGGGACATTATTACAGAATGGATGACATTTACTGTATGGGGGCCAGAATGAAGAACATACATTATTTGTTTATATGTGAGACACATAATTACTGTATAAGGACAATTGGGGGCAAGTAGTATTATAAGGGGCAAACTGGGGAACATTATTACTGCATGGGGCCTAAAATAGGAAACACTATTACTGAGCAATGTAGGAGATTAATAATAATAATAATAATAATAATAATAATAATAATATCCCCCATTGTGGCTCATGCATTATTATTAATTTTTGAAGCCACAATATGGATGTTCCAACAGTTCTGAGACATCAAAAATAGACACTATTACTGTATTGGGGCAGAAATGGTGTATGTTGGGAAGGGGCATTAATTTTGTATTTGAGCACAAAGATGAACATTACTACAAAAAGGGGAGCAATATTACGCTCTTGGCACGCCCAGCACAGGAGTGCTGACGCTCTCCCCGGCTCACCTCCGCTGTCTCCGCTGCCTCTGCCCAATCCTGTAGACCTCGGGTTCCTCTTGTACTGTCGGCACCCCTGCTCCCTTTGTGTCAGGGGTGCCGCCATTTCCCTGCTGTCCCCGCCTGCTCTTCACTGCCTGCTCTGTCCTCTGGCTCCCTGAAGTCCGCGCATGCGCAGTTGGGCTCTTGGAAGCGCACTTAGGGCATGGCCACACTGTTCTCCCTTTTCTTAAAGTATCAGTGACACCTTACCCGGAAGTGCCTCCTGGTCACCACCATAAGGCTCTGTGCTTATAAGACATCCTCCTCCATGTCCATTGGGAGGTGCCTGTTCAACATGTCCCCGTTGCTAGTCTGCCCGTGCTAGTTGTCAGCACCCCCGTGCTATTCTGCACTCCGTAAAAGTCTGTGACTCTGTTTCCATCTAGTAGTGCCTGTGTTCCCACTTGTGTCCATCTGGTTACCTGTAATTCCTGCAAGCATCTACCGGCTGCCTGTTACCACCAGTACCAGCCAGTCCTGGACAACACCAGCCTCTGCCTCATTCCTGGTCTTCGTACTGTGGTACCAACTACTGAGGTATTGGGATCCCTCGTGTTGCCACTGGGCGGACACTTACCAGCATGTGTACCTGCTGCTACCTTTGGTGGTAGTGATGAAGACGCGGAGGCCACTCAGGTCAGCACCTCCGGATTAGTAAATGGTACCTTGGTCCAATTAACCCACTTGCTCCTCGTCCAGTTAGCCGGGCATGACAACCACAAAGAAAAATGTTGGTATTGCATAGGGTTCACAAAAGGGGATAAAAGCATTATTACAGTATGGGGGCTACAAAGGGGGACATTCCTACTGTAAGTGGGGGTCAGAAAGGGAAACCACCAGGACGGGCTCTGCAGATGAGACCTTGCTGGAAGAGCCATAGCAGTGTGTGCCGGATAAAGAAAAAAAGCAAAAGTGAATAACTCCATGTGGATGTGTTCCCAGTAGGTCACTGGATTTACCTGTACCATATAGACTTATACAAACTACACAGCTCTATGTATAATGCCACATGGTAATTTAGTGTTACTACTGTGGTTTTTCATATTGGTCAGTATGGGGTTATTAGTTGGTTACTACATATGGTGGTATTATGCGCCCAGGATAATGTTGTGGTGGTATTTACTATTTATCCTTTGTATGTGCTATTAGTGGTGTATTAGTATGGCTATAATGTATCTTGTTCAGTAGCAGAATGTTGGTTATACTATGGGGTGATGATATACGCTCATGGTGTGGCGGTATTTATCACTTTATGTGATTTATTATTGGTATCTTGGCTTTGGTATTGGACAACTGTTCAGTAATATATTTGTTAATCGGTAACTATATGAATATTATTTAGTAGTATTACTTTAAAATGATCTTATTTCTGTTTTCAATGACATTTATGTATTTTATCTATAGTGGGGGGTTTAATGGGGGGGGGTAGGAGGAGCAAATACATGTCTTTTTAGGATGTATAAAGCTATAGGAGCCCATACCTCTGACCAACATTGTAGTAAGGACCCAGGTCCCGTTTTTGCATTAAGGCCCTTAGTGCTCTAGTTATGCCATATGACAAGTTCAAAGACACTGGAGAAATGGCCGCACCAAGTAACGCTGAGCTGTTAGTGCACCTGGGGGTCCGGCTACTGTACATTATTACCAGTTGCTGCAATTACACTGTTGAGGAGTTTAGTAAATGCACAACTTGCATTCTCTATAAAAGACGAAGCTCATCTCTAATCACAGCCAATTACTGGTGTCACCAGACCGGCCGCATGGAACAGACGGGAACATGGCACAGGAGAGTCTCCAATCTATATGCATGTGTTTTCTCTAATTTATTTCATGTGGTGCAAACTACTCTTTTGCAGGACTTTTGTAACTTCTGCTTCTTTCAATTAAGAAAGTGATGGTGGAAGTCAGACAGACACTTCAGGTACATGCCCATGATCAGGACTTGCTGTGTCCTGGATGTAGCAGGACCAGCGGGACCTGAGGGACCTGCAGTACCTGTGGGACCTGCGGAGCTGCTCGTGCCCTCGATCCGGTCTCAGACAGTTGCGGTCTCTCTCTTCTGTTCTCCCTGCGGAGAATGCTTGCAACTTCGCAGCCAAGAATGGACATGCTGTGGCCTCGGAAATTCGCTCCACAGGTCAGTTGGCGCTGCGGAAAAAACAAGCACAGTGGGTACGGGATTTCTAGAAATGCCATCCACTATGCTTGTACTGTACAACGCAGCGTTTTGGAAGCAGCTGAACCATGTTGTGTCCAAAACGCTGTGAAGACTGATCATGGGAAGACAGCCTAAGGCCTCTCTTACACGTCCGTGAAAATCACGCACGCGTTTCATGGACATGTCAAAGGTGCGTATTGCCCTCGGTGTGCCGTGTGTATGGCACACGTGTGTTCTCTGTGTTATCCGTGATAACACACGGAGAATGGGAACTTTCTGCTCACCTGTCCCTGGCGTCGCTGTCTGTGGTGCTGATCTTCGGTCTCCGGTCCTAACAACTTCCCGCTGCTGCTGCTTCCGTCCCGCAGCGGAGTGAATATGCAATGAGCATAATGAGCGGAGGCCGGCAGCAAGTGACAGCAGCGGCAGAGACAGGAGGGCAGGAGAAGGTAAGTAAAGTGTTGTTTTTTTTCTCGCAGACACGTCTTGTCTCCGGTGCGTGTCACACGGAACACATCCGTGTGGTCCGTGTGTGTTACGTGTGACCCGATTGCATTCAGTGTGACACCCGTGATGCCGGAGATAAAGCGGACATGTCGGCGTGAGAAACACACGGACACACGTATGTACGGAATGGACACAGGTTCCGTGCGAAAATAAATACGTGTGTCCGACACCATAGGAAGACATAGGTCTACGTGTGTACGTGTCTCCGGTACGTGAGGAAACGGACCATACACGTACCGGAGGCATGTACGTGTGAAAGAGGCCTGATAAAGACAGGGTGAGACACGGTGTGATTGGCATCTGTCATATGACAGCTCAAGAACTGCAGGTTGTTTTTTTTTTGGGGGGGTGGTCTGCTCAACCTATAATCTTTATTTTTATATAGCGCTAACATATTCCGCAACACTTAGTATACATCATCATCACTGTCCCCATTGGGGCTCACAATCGATATACCCTATCACTATGTAGTGATAGGTACTTTGTAGTGTGGGACGAAATCGGAGTACCCGGAGGAAATCCACGCAAACGCAGGGAGAACATACAAACTCGTTACAGATGGTGTCCTTTGTGGGATTTAAACCGAGGACCGCAGCGCTGCAAGACTGCAGTGCTAACCACTGAGCCACCATACAGTGCTAACCATTGAGCCATTATGCCACCCAACCTCTGACAGGACAGGAAATTTAAAACACAAGTGCAGATGTGAACCCAAACTTATAATTTGAAGGAAAGGGCAAAAACCTCGTACCTCCCTGATGCAATAACCAGATAGTGAAACCTTGTTAACATGAGCTATGTTTTCTAAAGTAGATGTCACGGGTGACAGACAGTCATGTGGTTTCTGGCAATAGAAAATCACAGCGTTTGGCTGCACCAAATGCTCCCTGACTTTCTATTCTTCCTGCTCTTAGTATTCATTGGTATACGTAGTTTTCCTGCTGGATTTTCATCTCTCCCCCTTTTGGACCCAGCAGGACCCCGCCTTCCACCCAGCTGCTAATCATCAGTATTGTTTTGATGCTTAAATACTCCCTTCTCCCCTGGACTGGTGCTGGTGATATTATTCAGTGCATTCTAGCTCTGGTTGCAAGCAGGTGGCTTGTACTCATCTGTAGTATTGTTGCTGAAGCTTGCCGAACTCAAGCCTCAGTCATCTCTGTATAAATAGTTCATGCATTTTCCCCCTGTGTGTCCTCCTTGTTTCTTCCTTTAGTATTTAGTGGGGTTGATGAAGAGCGCATCCCATCCGTTCCCTATTTAGGGCCCAGCACTAGGGATACCTAGGGTCAGGTATCCAGCTCAGCGCATAGGTGCGAAACATATCTAGGGCGACCCCAGGGACCAGCTGTAGGTTTGGTCAGGGGTCACCATCTCCCCCTTCCCTAGACGCAGGGGTCCCCCTTCCCTTACCTTCTGCCACTCGCTTGGTACTTTTTCATACCTATCTTGACAGTAAAAGGATACTCCATTTCTCTTCACTTGAATAGATTAACACTTGCAAAATATTAAGTGAAGACCAACCCAGATCATTTGCTCTATTAATGAAAATTTGAACAACAGAAGAGGGTCCTCTAATCAGCACCCACTCTATAAAACAAAGCAATTCTGTAGTATCCAAATTCTGTCTTTACACATTACATTTATGCTTGTATGTAATGCTACAGTCCTCTTATGTTAAACATGCTCTTTTTTTAAAGCAAGAAAAAAACAAGGATAAAAAGTGGAAAAACGTCCGCGCTGCTGTACCAATAAAGAGTTAATTCCAAATAAGAACAATGCAGGGTGGTTTATTCTACGCGTTTCGGAGATAACTCCTCTCCTTCATCAGGAAATCCACCAAAACTCATGATGAAGGAGAGGGGTTATCTCCGAAACACGTAGAATAAACCATCCTACATTGCTCTTATTTGGAATTAATTCTTTATTGCCACAGCAGCGCGGACAGTTTTCCACTTTTTATCCTTGGTTTTTTCATACTTGCGCCTTTGGCGTGTGGAGTCTGCAGCCGCTGATACATGTGTCACACAAGGATCCCAGGTGAGTGGTTTTCATTAACCCTTACTGTTGTTATCCTGGTAAGACCCTATATGCGCTTTTTATATCCACAGTTTTTTTACTACTGTTTTTAAAGCAGCAGAGCTGTCCTTGTCCACGTGTCCTTGGCTACCAACAACTGGTTATCAGAAGGGCCCAGATAAGATATAAATGTGATACAAGTTTGCTTTGCACTTCTCATATATCTGAACAAAGAGTTCTGATGTCGCTTCCCTCTGAATAAAGCATGCCTGGGGGAAGAAAAAACACCGGGTCCTAGAGAAACACCCGAGACCTACCTGTTGGTTTGTGATCTCTTACACAAGAAGATTTTGGAGCCGCCATTCTCTTGACTTCTCCAAAAATGGGAAGGAACATCTTATGTGGAACATTGGGATCCATAAAATAATGGATGAGAATATTATACCCGTGTATTTTAAAGGGAATCTGTCACTAGGATCCACCCTCCTAAGTCATCTATATAAGCATGCAGGTCATAGAAAGATGAATAAAATGATACCTTCATACAGTGCCTTGCCAAAGTATTCGGCCCTCTTGAATTTTTCAACCTTTTCCCACATTTCAGGCTTCAAACATAAAGATAAAAATGTTAATGTTCTGGTGAAGAATCAACAACAAGTGGGACACAATTGTGAAGATGGACAAAATTTATTGCTTATTTTAAACCTTTGTAAAAAAGAATAAACTGAAAATTGGGGCATGCAATATTATTCATCCCCTTTACTTTCAGTGCAGCAAACTCACTCCAGACGTTCATTGAGGATCTCTGAATCTCTGAATGATCCAATGTTGGGTCATTCCATGTCAAGTGGACCAGTTTTAAAAATCCACTCGACCATCTCCGATTTTGCTGAAAATTTATAAGGATGTACATGTATGTTTGAAAAGAGGTTCTGTAAATTTTTAGGGCCAGATCTCAAATACATTGGGCACTGTTGACCTTTCACTGGAGGGTCCACCAAGCCTGCGGCTTCAGCTAAGAGGATTTTGCAAACTTTGGCACATAGCCATTAGAGTTCTATACTGGCTATGATGCTGAAATTTGGCATACTAGCTCAACTGCTGCTAAACACGATAAAATTATTACCGGCTATGACAAAACAATATTTCAGCCGCAATTTTGTGTCAAAGTAGCTTGTAAAATGACTCGCATAAAATTTATGCCAAACTTTGCCCATATATAACTCAAGACCAAAAACCAATAGTAACTGGTGCTTTGCCCTGTACAACAAACATCTTCATGACTTTGCATTGCTGCAATATCACGGTCAAAGCATATGTATTTGTGGAAATATTCACACCCACATATGATGACAAACTTTAAAAAATCGAATTTTACCTATTTTTAGGTCAAATTTCTCAAAAAGGGTACCCCTAAAATATATTAATTCTGATATCATTTGAAAGAGCACATTTTTCTCTACAAGGATCATTGGGTTTTTTTTGGAGTCTCTCAGTTTAAGAAAAGAAAAATGCCACTGAACAAGGTGTTATTTATTAATACGCAATGAATGCTAACTGCACTATTCAAACCCTTGCGTTGGTCCATGGTGGTTATACCACAACCAATTCCCTAAGAATTGGTCTGATAATCCTATTGAGAATTGTAATAATGCTGTCTTTCGAGAATTGGCAGCCCCATCGCCTAGGAGCCATGGCCGATAGCCGTGCAAGGCAAGTCGCGGGTGGTCTCTTTATCGCAGGTTCCAAAGCCTGAGGGTGGGTGTCTTTGCCTAGGATCCCAAGCCTAATATTGGGTATCTTTTGTTGGTTCCCAAGCTATAATGTTCAGTCTAAGTGGTCTGGAATTGTTGCTGAATTTGCAACATAATGGGTTCAGAGAAGCTGTATTGTCGGCCCATTGCTGTTGCAGCTGGTGCTGGAATTATTGCAATGATTGACTGCTCGGGAATCCAGCATGTATCATTTCTCACAGGCCAGTGAAAGAAGCTGGTCCATGAGGATGCATAACATTTATTAATGCATCATGGTCGTCGACTGAAATTTCAGAAATATTTCCAATCCATCAGTTCCTGTCGTAAATGCAGGCAATGTATTGCCCTGGCTGGAGGTTTGCAATTGGCACAAAAGGCATTTCTGATCTGACAGATCCATCTACATGGGCAATGAAAGATGATGGCTCATTTCACACCCTTGAAATGCCAATCTTTTTGTCATCAATTGGCACAAACTGGTGATTTTCTCTTGTTCCAGCAATTGTATGTCCATCTTTGAACCTTTCCTCTTGAACTACCCGTATTTCGTCAATTTTTTCTTTTGGAACAAAAAAAAACTTGATTCCATGCAGTTGCTCGTTGCAAAAGTTGAATAAATCCACCGGGGTCAGTATTTGGTTTTCAGTTGGGCGTTGAAGACTGGCACAAGCTGCCAACCTCTTTGCTCTCCCTCCAATCCCATCACAGGGCGACTTTCCAGGACTGGGACCAAAAAAATTCCATTCAGCGCGGATATTGAAATCAGCAATTTTCAGTTATTTTTTAAAAAAGTTTAAAATAAGCAATAAATTTGATTCAACTTCACAATTTTGTCCCACTTGTTGATTCTTCACCATAAAATTAACATTTTTGTCTTTATGTTTGAAGCCTGAAATGTCGGAAGAGGTTGAAAAATTCAAGGGGGCCGAATACTTCGCAAGGCACTGTATATGCAATCCAATGTCTTATTCCAGCCAAATCCACGTTTTTCTTAAAATGTAAATGATTTGTTAAGATCACTGGACTAAACACAAATCTCAACGAGAATCTGCCTCCAAAGAGTATTTTAAAAGAAAGGGAATGTTACCAGTGTGAGACATGCAGCTCAGGTGTCAAAATGACTTTGGGATAGCAAAGAATTGGGGCTCCTAAGCTGTCTCTAAAGCTAGGAAGCCCTATTTTATCTTTAATCTCAGCGATACTCCTAATGGTGGAGATGCCCAAGTCTCCTTCCTGGCCCTGATCCTGACCAGTCCTGATCTGATTCCCCCTCCCCCTCTCCCCCAGGGAGGGATGGGGCAGGAGTGTGGAGAAACTCACAGGAAAAGACAGAAAAACCAAAACTCTGTCACACAGCACACACATAAGTAAAAACAAAAAGGGATTCAGGAGGAAAAACAAGAGCAGGGAGGAATGTAAAACAACAGGGTTAAACTACACAACCACACCAATTGAAAAGCACCACTAAACACAACTTTCACCAGAGAGAGTCTTGGACACCACACCTCACAGACCAACACAGAATAAACTATAGCTGGCATGGGTAAAAGGATTGCACCAGCATAAATAGGAGGGGAGCAGATGTGATAGGTCTACTCACAACATGTGATAAAAGGAGAAAGCAGACTACCAGAAATTAATTCTTGTTAGCCTGCCTATGTATCAGCACACAACAGGTCAATGTCCGAGTCTACCTGTGTTGATTCCAGACACGAGAGAATCCATCAGGTGAAGTTTCAGAATCTGCAATCTGAACAGAGTTCAATGCCACGATGACAGTCGGCGAAGTTTGTGCAAAGCTCTGTGTGACATCAGGAGAGCAGACTGTCAGTCATTACATGTCTCACACATTGTTATTATTATATATTTTTTAAATGCTAATGTTCCATTTTGATCCTATTGTTGAATGTGAATGTTGAGAGTGATCTCTATATACAGTATACGTCCAACAGATATACAGTATACCTCCAACAATAATTACCACTGTATAGACATATGTAACACATACAGGGCGTCTTGTATTAATTAGTATGAAATATCATAGCCAATTATGCTATTCTATAAATAAACAAAATATGAAGCCTAGGATATGTCATAAGAAAAAACACATCTCACATATGTAAAATGTGGTTCTATAAGTACGTTTGGAGTATGCACCAAGGCTTTTCCATTAACTAGCAAAAGAAATGTTAATACAGCGTTAGTTGCCAGTTCCTATGGCATTAAAGAAGGATGATCTTGACCTTAAATAGACTAGTCACATAGATCTGTCTGTAAAAAAATTCTAAAATAATTTAGTATGGCAGACTTTAGAGAATAATTAATGAGACAGGTGCACAACTGAAACATTATTACTAGTTTCCTAACCTTTTGAACAGAACAGCTTGGAAAATAAAATTGTTATGCCTAAGAATCTCTACGTTACCATTTCTTAAAAGACAAAAAAAAGGATAAAACAAGTAATACACAAACAATTTATTGTAAATGACTGCACCAGTAAAAAATACTTCTTATTTGTAATGAAAACAATAAATTGATTATGAAAAATGACAAGATAACATGAAAAAAATTGTATTCATGTCCCAGGCATCAAACCCCACAATATATGAAAATTTGTTAATATATATATATATATATATATATATATATATATATATATAGTTTATATATACACAGTATACAGTCATGGCTGAAAGTGTTGGCACCCTTATGGATATCATTCCATAAAATGAAGTATTTCTCTCAAAAAATAATTGCAATTACACTTATTTGGTTGTACACGTTTATTTCCTTTGTGTGTATTGGGACAACTCCAAAAAAAAAACAGAGAAAAAGGCGAAGTGGACATAATTTCACACACAACTCCAAAAATAGACCACACAAAATTGTGGTCAAAATAATATTTGGTTGCACACCCTTGGGAATAAATACCTGCAATCAATCACTTCCTATAACCATCCACAAGCGTCTTACACTTCTCAGTTGGAATTTTGGACTCTTCTTTTGTAAACTGCTCTAAGTCTCATATTTGAAGGTGTCTTCTCCCAACAGCAATTTTAAGATCTCTCCACAGGTATTCAATGGGATTTAGATCCGGACTCATTGCTGCCACTTCAGAACTCCCCAGCGCTTTGTTTCCTTCCATTTCTAGGGCTTCTTGAAGTATGTTTGGGGTCATTGTCCTGCTGGAAGACCCATGATCTAAGACGTAAACCCAAGTTTCTGGCACTGGGCACTACATTGTGACCCAAAATCCATTGGTAATCTTCAGATTTAATGATACCTTGCATAGTCAGTCAAGGCACCCAGTGCCAGAGGCAGCAAAATAGACCCAAAACATCTTGGAACCTCCACCATATTTGACTGTAGGTACTGTGTTCTTTTCTATGTAGACCTCATTCTGTTTTGGGAAAATAATAGAATGTTGTGCTTTACCAAAAAGCTCTATCTTGATCCAATCTGTCCACAAAATGCTTTCCCAGGATTTTTGTTTCCTCACATACATTTTTACAAACTTTAGTCTAGATTTTTTATGTCTCTGTTTCAGCAGTGGGGTCTTCCTTGGTCTCCTGCCATAGTCTTTCATTTAAAAGAAAAGTCAACGGATATTTAGCGCTGAACCTGAGGCATCTGTGCTTGCAGGACAGCTTGAATTTCTTAGAACTTGATTGGCGCTGCTTATATAGCATATAGCATCTAGACTATCCTGCATTGCTACCTTTCATCAATTTTCCTCTGCCGTTCACGAACATTAGCTTAGTGCCATGGGCTGTAAACGTCTTGATTATGTTACGCACCATGGACAAAGGAACATCAAGATCCCTGGATATTGACTTGTAACCTTTAGATTGTTGATATTTGTCAATAATTTTGGTTCTCAAGTCCTCAGACAGTTCTCTTTTTCTCTCTATTCTCATGCTTGGTGTGGCACACACAGACATAAATGCAAAGATGGAGTCCACTTCTGTTTTTATCTGGTTTCAGGTGTGAATTTCATATTGCCCACACTGTTATTTGCCATAGGTGAGTTTGTGCAAGCATCACATGCTTGAAATAGAGTTGTTTTATTACTACATTGGAAAGGTGGCAACAATTTTGTCAGGCCCATTTTGGAGGGTTTGTGTGAAATTATGTCCAATGTACATTTGTTTCTGGGGGTTTTTTATGTGCTGTTCCAACACACACAAAGGAAATAAACACATGCAAAACAAAACATGTTTCGTTGAAATCATTTTCTAGGAAAAATACTTCATTTTCTGCAGCAATTTCAAGGGTGCCAACACTTTTGGCCATGACTGTATATGTATATATTCTAACTAAAATTTAATTAAAGGGAACCTGTCATCAGATATGACCCCTACGAGGGGCTGCTGATAAGTCTTTGGCTTTATCCAAAAAGAAATGAGTTAGGATCATGAAACTTTACATTTATTCCACATACTCTCCACTGATGTCAACACATTTCTTACATCGGTATTATTACAAGTTCTGTAAGCCTAGCAAAAAGAAGGATTCGGTTGTGCCTCAAACCAGGCATCTGTAGCAGCCATGGCCTCAGCAATGGTGGGAAATTTGGTACCTTTGAGGTGTTTCTTCAGGTTTGGAAACAGATGATAGTTGGAGGGAGCTAGATCTGATGAATGAGGTGGGTGGTCAAAAAGCTGGAAGTCCGGCTCTGCCAGTTTTGCCGTGGTCGCTTGTGCAGTGTGAGCAGAGGCGTTGTTTTGCAGGAACAAGATTCCTTTGGACAGCTTGCCGCGTCTTTTGGCCTTCAGAGCTGCCTTCAATTGGTCCAAAAGTTCAATGTAATACCTTGCATTAAAGGGGTGGTTCACCCAATTTTTTTATTTTCTGTAGGAGTTCTACTTACAATTCTAGGTATTTTCTCCATTGGCTTCTGTTTCCATTTCTGGCACTGAGCGGCGCTATGCTGCACGCTCAGTGCCTGTCACATGACCCCCTGGAGCTGTGGCCGCCGGCATCCTCTGACGTCCCGGCATTTCCGGGCTCTCAAACAAGACGGGTACGTCACAGGATGCCGGCGCCACTCAGATTGAGTGACAGGGCTGTGGGCGGTGACTACCGCACGTCACAGCTCAGCATCGAGGGGAGGATCCGGAGGACGTCACTGTGGAGCCGGCTAACGTCCTGCAGATGGTGAGACACGGGGCGCCAGTGTGCAGTACGGGGGGGGGTGTTCTTCAGCTGAATCCCCCCCTGCACGTAAGCATGTGATCACACTGTCCACCCGCCCGCTCTGCTGCGATGTCAGGAGAGCGGCCGGTGTCGGGCAGTGTGATCATCTGCTCCTCCCAGCAGCAAGACACTGACAGGCATGTCACCGCTGTGCTCTGCCATCTGTCCTGCTGCATGGGACCAACTGTCTGCACTCTGTCACCTGCACCACAAGTCACAGAGTGGAGACAGTTGGTGACAGAGCACCTCTGCCCCCCATCTTCTTTCCCCACTCTCTTCTCCCCCCCTCTCTCTCTCTCTCCCCCCCTCCCTCTCCCCCCTCCCTCTCTTCTCCCCCCTCTCTCTTCTCCCCCCTCTCTCTTCTCCCCCCCTCTCTCTCTTCTCCCCCCCCTCTCTTCTCCCCCCCTCTCTTCTCCCCCCCTCTCTTCTCCCCCCTCTTCCCCCCCTCTCTTTTCTCCCCCCCTCCTCGCTCTCTTTCCCTCCCCTCGCTCTCTTCTCCCCCCCTCGCTCTCTCCCCCCCCGCTCGCTCTTCCCCCCCCGCTCGCTCTTTCCCCCCCACTCGCTCTTTCCCCCCGCTCGCTCTTTCCCCCCGCTCGCTCTTTCCCCCCCGCTCGCTCTTCCCCCCCCCGCTCGCTCTTCCCCCCCCGCTCGCTCTCTTCTCCCCCCCCGCTCCCTCTCTTCTCCCCCCCCTCTCCCTCTCTTATCCCCCCCTCTCTTCTCCCCCTCTCTCTCTCCTCTCCCCCCCTCTCTCTCTTCTCCCCCCTCTCTCTCTTCTCCCCCCCTCTCTCTCTTCTCCCCCCCTCTCTCTCTTCTCCCCCCCTCTCTCTTCTCCCCCCTCTCTCTCTTCTCCCCCCCTCTCTCTCTTCTCCCCCCCTCTCTTTCTTCTCCCCCCCTCTCTCTCTTCTCCCCCCCTCTCTCTCTTCTCCCCCCCCTCTCTTCTCCCCCCTCTCTCTCTTCTCCCCCCTCTCTCTCTTCTCCCCCCCTCTCTTTCTTCTCCCCCCTCTCTCTCTTCTCCCCCCTCGCTCTCTTCTCCCCCCCTCGCTCTCTTCTCCCCCCTTGCTCTCTTCTCCCCCCCCTCGCTCTCTTCCCCCCCCCTCGCTCTGTTCTCCCCCCCTCGCTCTCTTCCCCCCCCGCTCGCTCTTTCCCCCCCGCTCGCTCTTCCCCCCCCGCTCGCTCTTCCCCCCCGCTCGCTCTCTTCTCCCCCCCCCGCTCCCTCTCTTCTCCCCCCCCTCTCTTCTCCCCCCCCTCTCTCCTCTCCCCCCCTCTCTCTCTTCTCCCCCCCTCTCTTTCCCCCCCCCCTCTCTCTCTTCTCCCCCCTCTCTCTTCTCCCCCCTCTCTCTTCTCCCCCTCTCTCTCTTCTCCCCCCTCTCTCTCTTCTCCCCCTCTCTCTCTTCTCCCCCCTCTCTCTCTTCTCCCCCACTCTCTTTCTTCTCCCCCCCTCTCTCTCTTCTCCCCCCTCTCTCTCTTCTCACCCCCTCTCTCTCTTCTCCCCCCCTCTCTCTCTTCTCCCCCACTCTCTTTCTTCTCCCCCCCTCTCTCTCTTCTCCCCCCTCGCTCTCTCTCTTCTCCCCCCCTCTCTCTCTTCTCCCCCCTCTCTCTCCTCTCCCCCCCTCTCTCTCTTCTCCCCCCTCTCTCTCTCTTCTCCCCCCTCTCTTTCTCCCCCCTCTCTCTTCTCCCCCCTCTCTCTTCTCCCCCTCTCTCTCTTCTCCCCCCTCTCTCTCTTCTCCCCCACTCTCTTTCTTCTCCCCCCTCTCTCTCTTCTCCCCCCCTCTCTCTCTTCTCACCCCCTCTCTCTCTTCTCCCCCCCTCTCTCTCTTCTCCCCACCTCTCTCTCTTCTCCCCCCTCTCTCTCTTCTCCCCCCCTCGCTCTCTTCTCCCCCCCTCGCTCTCTTCTCACCCCTCGCTCTCTTCTCCCCCCCTCGCTCTCTTCTCCCCCCTCGCTCTCTTCTCCCCCCTCGCTCTCTTCTCCCCCCCTCTCTCTCTTCTCCCCCCCTCGCTCTCTTCTCCCCCCTCGCTCTCTTCTCACCCCTCGCTCTCTTCTCCCCCCCTCGCTCTCTTCTCCCCCCTCGCTCTCTTCTCCCCCCCTTCGCTCTCTTTCCCCCCCCCGCTCGCTCTTTTCTCCCCCGCTCGCTCTGTTCTCCCCCGCTCGCTCTGTTCTCCCCCGCTCGCTCTCTTCTCCCCCCCGCTCGCTCTCTTTTCCTCGCTCTCTCCTGGCATGGTCAGTACAGAAATCTCTCCATCGTGGAGGGGTGAGAGGGAGTAATAAACATGGAGTCCCTACTTTGTCTGTGTATTTATTTCTAATAAAGTATTTTTCTCTGTGTGATGTCTTTTTTTTTTTTTTTTTTAAACCCTTTGTTGGAGATTCTTAATGGCCAGGTTAAACTTGGCCTGACATTAAGAATCTCGGGCTTTATACCAGCTGGTAAAACATAGCTGGTATTAACCCCTTATTACCCAGCGTGCCACCTGCCACCAGGGCCACTGGAAGAGTTGGATACAGCGCCTGAAGATGGCGCTTCTATGAAAGCGCCATTTTCTGGGGCAGCTGTGGACTGCAATTCGCAGTGGGGGGCCCAGAAAGTTTGTGCACCCTGCACTGTGGATTCCAATCCCCAGCTGCCTAGTTGTACCTGGCTGGACTCAAAAATTTGGCGAAGCCCACATCATTTTTTTTTTTTGTTTAATTATTTCATGAAATTCATGAAAAAAAAGGGCTTCTCTATATTTTTGGTTCCCAGCCGGGTACAACTAGGCAGCTGGGGGTTGGGGGCAGCCCATAGCTGCCTGCTGTACCTGGCTAGCATACAAAAATATGGCGAAGCCCACGTCATTTTCTTAAAAACGTTTTCAGGGAAAAACCTTTATAAAAAAAAAAATGCTTCCCTGCATTTCTATTGCCAGTGAAAGTAACACCAAGCAGCGGGGGCTAGCAGCCAGTAGCTGCTTTGGTTACCCTTAGCAATAGAAAATGCAGCGGGAGCCCACAAACAATGTGATTTTTTTGTTTTTTTATTTTTAATGAACTTTTTTTAATAAAAAATCGGCATGGGCTTCGCCCATCGAGCACCAGAGCATTTTACTGCTCAATTCATCCCAAGTAATCAGATGACTCCAGTGTCGGCCGATTACTTGTTCTGTGTCCCCCTGCATCCATCGCAGCGTGTACGGGCTGTGAGGTCAGCGGAGTGGAGACAGTGACATGCTCTGCTCTGACACATAGTGTGCTGCATGTCACTATCTTTCTCCACTCTGGCACTTGTTGTGCAGGTGACCGGATGCTACATGTCACTAACTGTCTCCACTATGGGACTTGTTGTGCAGGTGAGAGTGTATACAGTTGGTACTATGTAGCAGAAATCACAGAGTGGGGAAGTTAGTGACATGTATCATCCGATCACCTGCACAACAAGTCCCAGAGTGGAGACAGTGACATGCTCTGCTCTGACACATAGTGTGCTGCATGTCACTATCTTTCACCACTCTGGGACTTGTTGTGCAGGTGACCGGATGATACATGTCACTAACTGCCCCACTCTGAGACTTGTTCAGGTGAGAGTGTATACAGTTGGAACAATGCAGCAGAAGTCACAGAGTGGAGCAAGTTAGTGACATGTATCATCCGGTCACCTGCACAACAAGTCCCAGAGTGGATACAGTGACATGCAGCACACTATGTGTCAGAGCAGAGCATGTCACCAACTTGCTCTGCTCTGTCACCTGCGGTGCTGCATGTCACGTTTTTGCCGCGATTTGGTGCCTTTTTTGCTGCGTTTTTGCTCACTGCGTTTTTAATCAGTGCACAATGCCATTAAAGATTGTTGATGAAAAAAATAAAAAAGGTCTGATGTCATTTCCTTATTCAAAATGTTCATTGTATGCAGGAGAGCAGACAGCAGCTGCAGAACTACAAGGCTCAGCATCCTCCATTCACTAGTGTATGCAGGAGAGCAGACAGAAGCTGCAGAACTACAAGGCTCAGCATCCTCCATCCAGGACTGTATGCAGTTTTTTACCCAAAAAGAAAAAAAAAATGACATGGGCTTCGCCATATTTTTGTATGCTAGCCGGGTACAGCAGGCAGGTACGGGCTGCCCCAAACCCCCAGCTGCCTATTTGTACCCGGCTGGGAACCAAAAATATAGAGAAGCCCTTTTTTTTTTTTTTTAATTATTTCATGAATTTCATGAAATAATTTTAAAAAAAAAATGACGTGAGCTTCGCCTAATTTTGGTGTCCAGCCGGGTACAACTAGGCAGCTGGGGATTGGAATCCACAGTGAAGGGTGCCCAAGCTTTCTGGGCACCCCCACTGCGAATTGCAGTCCGCAGCCACCCCAGAAAATGGCGCTTTCATAGAAGCGCCATCTTCTGGAGCTGTATCCAACTCTTCCAGCTGCCCTGATGCCGGGTGGCTAGCCGGGTAATAATGGAGTTAGGGCTAGCTGTATATTATCAGCTAGCCCTAAGCCCGAAATTCATGGTGTCACGCCAATATTAGACATGGCCACCATGAATTTCTAGTAATGATAAAAAAAAAAAAAAAAAAAAACACAACACACAGAAAAATATTTTTATTAGAAATAAAACACAACACAATTAGTGACTCCATCTTTATTGAAATAAACCCCCCTCCGCAGTAATCCTGGGTTAGGGTCCCGCGCCGTCCAATCCGGATCAAATATCATCTGATCGGTTTGCTGGAAGGCAAAGCGATCAGATGATGTGTCAGGTTAAACTACGTGAATCACATCACACATCAGCTGATTGTATAAAAGCCGATTATACAATCAGCTGAAGCATCAGTGCAAAAAAAAAAAAAATAATACTCACTTATGTGCTGATTACCGGCAGCTCCTGCAGCGGAGTCTGATCCTGGCCCATCACTGCAGGAGCTGCCGGTAATCAGCTGATGAAGTCCCCTGACGGCAGGATCAGCTGATAGCCGGCCGGGCGCGAAAAAGCCGACGACACCACGAGAATCGATCAGCTGATGCGTCAGGTGACTGCATCAGGTGATCCACCGCCAGGTCCTGCAAGCTTCGTACGTGCCCCGGGGAGACTGCACACAGCTGAAGCGGCGCTACCAAGACAGGGGCTGGAAGCAGGCATGGCACCGGGACCCTGCAGACAGGTGAGTATGACATACACACTCACACACACACTCACACACACACTGTATATACGCACACACACTGTATATACGCACACACACTGTATATACGCGCACACATACACTGTATATACGCGCGCACACACACTTTCTTCCCCTGGCTGTGTAGAGCTGCTGCTGTCACTGTATGATTGATCTCAGTGCATCCACTGTGAAGAGGCAGGGAGGAGGGTTTGGGTGGGAGCAGAGTGGGTGTATTAGACACAATGGGTGTGTTAGATAAGCCAGACACCGCCCTAGAGCCACAAAGAATTCTGGGACTTGTAGGAACTGAACACAGGAAGTCAGTGGAGAGATTAACCCCATCAGAGCTGGAGCCAGCAATGAGCATGTGCTGCTAGTGCACAATAAAAGGCAATTTTGCTGAAAAAACATAATAGATGTGTTGAGGGGCACATATTAGCAAGATTTATCAGAAAAAAAAAACAGTTTTGGTAACTGGACAACTTCTTTAATAGTGGAACCCTTTTGAAGGTAGTCCACTAGCAGCACATCTTCCTTATTCCAGAACACAGATACCATCACCTTAGTTAGAAAAACCACAAAGAACTATATAAAAAAAACACCAAAAAGGAGTCAAGACAAATGATATGTGCACACACAGAATGTGGTGAGCCTTCCTCATAAAGATGGCTGCAGCCAAGGTGCAAGATGCTGATGTCACAGCCACTCAACCTCCACACTAGAGGGGAGGGGCGGCTGCTTAGCATAAGACATGCACACTAATAAGGCTTGCACTGGGAACCCATCATATAATGAGTGAAATGCACAGTGTCTGAACTGTAACCTATAAATGACGCCAGAAACCCAGGTCAGGCGGGCAAAACAGCACTATATAGGTGCATCTCGCACGGATACACGAGACGCACAGTGTCTGAATTAAGGCCTATAAATGACGCACAACACCAGGTCCAGGCGGGTCAGTTAGCACTATATGAGTACATAACACATGACAGGCTCACCATTTAACCACCTGAATTCAAATTTTTTGGTGTTTTTTTTTTACCATCACCTTAGTGGCTGATTTTTACACCCTGAACTTAATTGGACGAGGAGAACCACTGTGCGTCCACTCTTTTGATTGTTCCTTGTTTTCAGAGTCATAGAAATAAATCCAGGTCTCATCCATAGTGACCAGTCAATCCAGGAAGTTCTTATCAGTCCGGAAACAATGACAAATGGACTGGGAGGTTTTCACTTACATGCTTCTCTGATCTGTTGTCAGACATTTAGGGACCCATTTTGCAGATAGCGTCCTCATGTCCAAATGTTCATGGGTAATGGCAGTCCAGTCTGATGGGCGTCGCTGCTTGTGGTCTGGTGCCTCCTCTTTTCCTTCCATCGCCATCCTCCTTCCCAGCCTCATGTGCATGATGCATCCTACGTCATCCAGTGTTCTCTATTGCGCTCCTGCGCACATGCACTTCTCTCTGCCTGGCTGAGGGCAGATCAAAGTATTGTAGTGCGCATGCACAGGTGTTCTTTGACCTTTCCCAGCACCTGCGCACTACAATACTTTACTATGCCATCAGCAGGGCAGATAGAAGTGCGCATGGGCAGGAGTGCAATGGAGACCTATGTCTGGATGATTATAAAAAAAAATTGTATTAATTCTTGTCTTTTGGGTGGTTTTTGTCTAGAGTATCTATCTTGCTGCGTTCCTTGGGTCTCACACATGCATATACGGTATGTAATATGTGGGATATTCCACCTTGTGTTCCTTATTTGAAATGAATGGACGCTTTTATATATGGGATTATTCTTCAATCAATATCTATATCGCCTATATATGGGATTATTCTTCAACTAATAATTATGTACTGGATGGAATTTTATTTTTTCACTTTTTGTAGCAATGTACGGTTGTATGTAATATTTTTATGCTATACTGTATTGTACACTGTTTCTATATATTTCACCGTCATAATGTATTATCAAGTTGTTGTTATGACTCAAAATCATGGTACATTCTAATAGTGGGACTCGCATTTTTTGTATTTATTTGTCCCAGTTTTCTATGTGTATCCATATTCTTCTATTATACACTGTTTCTGTGTCACTTATTAATATGCTATTCATTACTTCATATTCTCTTTCACACATGTTTAAGGCTTTTTGTCAGTACAAGATCATTGTACACGTTCTGTTCTGCCGATATACTTCTAAAAAATGTCTGTTCCTAAGAATGGTGGCCCCCATATGACTTCTTAAAAATGGCTGCCAATGTGCGCACGCGCACTGAACCCTTCTGCTTGTATTCAATCCACTCTGGCCATCAATGAGTGCACCGCCATTATGTATATAACGCCACTGCGTCACATGTTACCCAGCATGCCGGCGGTGTAATGATGGCGACGGCGTATATACTGAGCAGAAATGGAGTTTCACTGACGTGCGCCACCTGTTTGGCATCATTCATTCCAGGATCGCACATAGAAGTCTGGCATTTCCTGCCATGAGACCACTCCTCCCCAAGGCATCTCACGAAACGCGCGTTGGACAGCATGTGGGGAGCTCCATATGGGTGAGCTGTGCACTTTAATGGCCGTACTAATGGATAAATGTATAGATATTTTGTATCCGATATATTGAATATTTGCACTGATATTTATGCTTAGTTACTTGTCCATTTTTTCAGCCTGCACTCTATAGACATGAAATCACCATTGTCACCTGGCCGTTCCCCCACTTTTTGGGGTATACTTGTGTACTCCTTGTGAACCCTATTATATGTAATGTCTGTCATATATGTTTTTTAATGTATCTCAATAAATATTTTGATATATTTTATTCATCTCATAGTTGATTAGTCTGGTTTCTCTGGCCATATATTCGTGTTCCAAGCATTCTTTTGAGTGTTATACCAGATGTTATGGGGGGGTACATCTCATTTTGAGCTGGTCTCTGACACCATTGATGGAATATGTGCCCTATGAATCTTAGATTGATTGATGTTGAACACGTCATGCACATGGGGTTGGGAAGAAGGATGGTGATCACAAGAAGAGAGGAGCCGCCGGACTGAGACCAATGAAGCCCATCGGAGTATAATACTCACTATCATACTCACTCCCGAGTGAGTATAATAAAAGATGTTTTTACATAATACTGAGCGGCATGGGCTCTTCTACACTGTATTCTGTAATGCTGTATATAAGAACCTACTGGTGGTGGCCGCAGTTTATAAGGGAAAATGCTGATGACAGGTTCCCTTTAATGAAATATTCTGAGGTTTTCTGTACAATTTAATGTAGAGATTAGGCTCTTCTGTCTTAAGTGATAGTTTATTATGGAGCACAATGTAAGTTTTGTGGTTTTGGTGAAGTCTTTGTTTCACTGAAAGGAGAGTCCTATTTACCTTATTGATTAAGGTTATAATGGGAAAGTCTGTAAATACAGATATAGGGGTAGAAGGTGCATTCCTGTATAAAGCTTGAGTCGGCCTGAAAAAAGGAACTAACGATTTTCTGTAAAATGAATCATGAAGTCAGACAATCCCTCCCACTGCTGCAGACAGGGCTGCACTTTATGAAGATGACTAAACCATTAAACGCTCTTATCTTGATTATTTTTCCAGGTCTTGTTGAGAAATATTTTGTGACAGCATTGTAAAATATAATTTTGCAGGTTAAATATATATTATAGTAATGATTTACATGCGGCACTGACGTACTCAGACTCATCTCTGAGAAGCGTGCTCCAACTAAGCCGGTGTCTTGTTCCACTGCGTGACGTACACTCGGACACGTTTGTGTCTGAAAATAGTGATGGCTGTGTGCAGAGATGAGCCGGCATAGCACAAGATACAGCAACAGCATAAGTGGTAAATATATAGGGAGCCTCCCTATATATTTACCACTTATGCTGTTGCTGTATCTTGTGCTATGCCGGCTCATCTCTGCACACAGCCATCACTATTTTCAGACACAAACGTGTCCGGGAGAGGAGGTAATAGGAGCAATATAGCACTTTTATGGAGCTAAAAAGTAACATTTTATTGCATTCCCCCAATGTCTGCTATTTCATCCTTCTTCTCTGCGCAATTCCTAAAGCTTAACATGGACAAAACTGAATTCATTATCTTTACTCCTCCTCACTCAACTTCTCCAATTGACCTATCTATCAAAGTTGATGGTTGCTCACTCTCTCCAGTCTCACAAGCTCGTTGCCTTGGAGTAACCCTCGACTCTGCTCTCTCCTTCAAGCCACACATCCAATCCCTCTTCACCTCATGCAGACTACAACTCAAAAATATCTCCCGGATCTGTGCTTTCCTTAACCAAGAATCAGCAAAAACATTAGTGCATGTCCTCACCATCTCCCGCCTCGACTACTGCAACCTCCTGCTCTCTGGCCTCCCTTCCAACACTCTTGCACCCCTCCAAACCATCCTAAACTCTGCGGCCTGCTTAATTCACCTCTCCCCTCGCTATTCCCTGGTCTCACCACTCTGCGAATCCCTTCACTGGCTTCCCATCACCCAACGACTCCAGTTCAAAATATTAACCATGACATACAAAGCCATCCACAACCTGTCTCCTCCCTACATCTGTGACCTAATCTTCCGGTACCTATGTGCCCACAACCTTAGAGCCTCACAAAATCTTTTTCTCTACACCTTTCTTATCTCCTCTTCCCAGAATCGCATGTAAGATTTCTCCCACGCCTCCTTCATACTCTGGAACTCTTTACCCCAAGATATCAGACCCTCACCTACTGTGGAAAGCTTCAAAAGGATCCTGAAGACCCACCTCTTCCGACAAGCCTACAACCTACAATAACGCCCAGACCAGTACAACACTGCACAACCAGCTCTGTCCTCACCCACTGTATCCTCACTCATCCCCTGTAGACTGTGAGCCCTCGCGGGCAGGGTCCGCTCTCCTCCTGTACCAGTCTGTTTTTATAATGTTCATGATTGTTGTACTTGTTTTTTATGTATACCCTTTTCACTTTTAAAACGCCATGGAATAAATGGCGCTATAATGATAAATAATAATAATTCAATTTTTGTGCAAAAATCTACAACTTTTCCTGTGTCTAAGGGGTACTTTGCACACTACGACATCGCAGGTGCGATGTCGGTGGGGTGAAATCGAAACTGACGCACATCCGGCATCGTTGTCGACATCGGAGTATGTGAATCCTTTTTACTATGATTAACGAGCGCAAAAGCATCGAAATCGTATGATCGGTGTAGCGACGGTCATTACCATAATTTCGGAAGGACTGATGTTACGATGTTGTTCCTCGTTCCTGCGGCAGCACACATTGCTGTGTGTGAAGCCGCAGGAGCGAGGAACATCTCCTTACCTGCGTCCCGGTTGCATTGAGGAAGGAAAAAGGTGGGCGGGATGTTTACGTCCCGCTCATCTCCACCCCTCCGCTTCTATTGGCCGCCTGCCGTGGGACGTCGCATGACCCGCCCCCTTAGGAAGGAGGCAGTTCGCCGGCCAGAGCGACGTCGCACGGCACGTGAGTGCATGTGAAGCTGGCGTAGCGATAATGTTCGCTACGGCAGCTATCACAAGATATCGCAGCTGCGATGGGGGCGGGGACTATCGCGCTCGGCATCACTACATTGGCTTGAGATGTCGTAGTGGGCAAAGTACCCCTAAGGGTATGTGCCCACAATGAGTTTTTAACTTGTCAAAAAAACAGCATCTTACAGTTCCAGCAAAGTGGATGGAATTTATAGAAATCTCCTGTCCACCAAGCTTCTTTTTTTACACTGCGTAGACTCAACTGCGAAGCGTTTTTTGCAATCTACAGCATGTTAATTTCCCTTGAGTTTTCTCTCTGGAGTTTCGCCATAAGCTAAGCACACACCACACAAAATATCAGCTCATCATACCACCATCATGTCTTTCAGCTCCTTAAACTGCACAGATATGCCTGGGTCCAGGCCATATGTAGAAGGCAACAAGGGAAGGATTCCAGTAATGAGAGAAAGCCAGTAGTAAGGACGTAAGCTTTAATATCCAATGCAAAAAACATAGTCAGACAGCAGTGTCCAGGCATGGACAAGGTACAGTGTGCATCCCTAAAAACCGTCGCGTTGTGGCAGTGCCAGTGGCTATGCCTTAAACATGGTTACGGTATGGAGTTTCCCCAGAGACTCGCATTCGATGCGAAAAGTCTGCATGTGAAAAAAAAACCCACATGTGCCCTTTTAGTGCATTTGCACAGTGTAAACGCATCAAAAACACAAGTAATCCTCATCTATGGATGTCAATGCAATTGAATTTACTTAAAGTATAATGTAAGAGGTGGCGAACTTAGCCAACTCCTACATAGAAGTGCTAGTGTATTGTATATAATGTTGGCTGTAGCAAAGCTGAATGGGTGCGGAGTTTGGTTTCTCCAAATGGCCGAAGGTATTGTATGTTTTATAGTAAGGAAATGTAATTGATTATATGCATGTTTTAGAGTATTGTACATACTGTATAATGTAGGATGCAGGCCCCTCGTACAGTTTCAGGCGAAAGACGTAGTGTGAGGAGCCAGAGCTACTGTAGATAAATGGTTAAAGATAAGATATATATGGTATTAATAGATAGGATGTTTTAGTGTAGTGCAACTAGGGACCAAGTAGCAGGAGTGGGATTCAATGGTAGTTAGTTAGTTAATAGGATAGAACAGGAACACAGACAGGTAGAGTGGAATGTTTACCAGGGAGATGGAGACAAGGTGGGAGGAAAGAATAGGGAAGGTTTAGGGAGACAGGAAAAGACAGTCAGTGAAGCGGCAGGAACTGAAGTGTGTGGACAGGGTCCGGAGCTAGGGTCTGTCCAGGTAGGGAGGAATCCTCCCATATGTCAAGACCTATTCGGGCTCTCATAGATTTGCATTTAAAACTTGTGATGTAACTTCTGACTTCTAGTCAGTCAGAAGATAATAACGCGGTACCAAAGCAACGCATAAAAAGGATGACGCTGCTGGAGGGTGAGCATAAGACAGAGAGCTTGCTCTTAAAGCACCACTATAGCGCTGAAAGAAATAAAAACCCTTAAGTGGTGCTTTAAGCGCTGTAGATTAGAAACATGTCCTAAATAAGTAAGTGTGCATATCCCTGGTATGTAATGTATTTATTATTTCCTACGTGAATAATGCTGATGGTATGAATTGTGGAAACACTGATGAAATTCAGATCCGAAAAATTGATGACACGGATCATTTTTTGCATTCATGACATATTACTGACGTGAATACGGCTTAAGATTGTGCATCTTATGTGTAATGTGGCACATTCAGGTGGTGGTGCACATCAGTTATCTGTAGAATCATTGCTATCTCCTGCCCAAACTCTTCATGCACATGCACACTCACATGGCTGAGTGTGGAAGTGTGTAATAAGGTGGGGGGGGACTGTAAAGCGGAGACAGAAGGGTTAAATAGTAGAATAGATTCACACGACACTTCTAGAGATGGTGCACAAATAGGTTCCAAAACCGTCTCAAGAAAATGTAGAAACTTGACACTCAAATAGGTGAAATATATTGACTTTACTGTAGATAAGTTGTAGAATCAGCATAAGTACAGACGTTTCGGTCATACATGACCTTCATTAGTGTGCGTAGCCAAAGTTCTAAAGTGACTATGGTAGTGTGGAGAGCAGCGGTGTGGGGTATCCGGCAGTATCTGAAAAAGACAAGTCCGATATGTCTTGAAGGTGATTAAACAACATGTTTCGGAGATGCCACCTGCTTCATCAGGTCCCCTATGATTGTGACCTGATGAAGGAGATGGTATCTCAAAAACACGTTGTCAAATAAAGCACCTTCAAGACACATCGTACTTATCTCTCTCTCCACAGCAGCGTGGCTTTAATCCTTCCATTACCATTTTACAACCTACATCCTCGTGAGGTGGCAGCAGCCGTTGAATATTTATGCCTTCAAGTGGTTGTGACTCTCACAACCCTACCAGGTGAGCTCCTGCAATATTTCACTCATTGTCGCCCACCTGGATAAGACCCTATTTGCGCTTCTTATATCTTCCAGTTATTTTTTAGCTTAATAATGAAAGTAGTGATAAAAAGAGGATCATGTCACTACTTCTACAATGAATTGGATGGTTGGAGAGTGGGGTAAACGAGTGCTCAACTCCCCGGTATTAGACTTAGCATGGACCTCCATTTTTCTATGGTGCTCCCTTTCCTCTATATATGAACCCTTAATTTAGAGAATAAAATATATAGTGTTCCGGAACTGGAATTCATGTCACCAAGACAAAAGAAGAACGTTTTATACAAGACCCTATTTGTGGTGCTGGTCTAGCGCAGTGGTGGGGGGCAGAGAGGACAGAAACACAATAGTCTGCTGAGAATAACAGAGTCCCATCCAAAAGAATAGACCCATTACTGCCCCAAATGACTCCTCCCTGCACAGCTGTGAGAAGGGCACTGATATAAAATATATATATATTTGTCCAGAGGACACGTGCGCGTTGGGCCCCGGACAAAACCTCATTGTTTCTTTTTCTTCTGTAGGGAATAGAATAGCTGCACAGAGTAAGAGTTTCACCCTCCCTTGTGTTGGGTGGGGGAGCAGCATCTTCAGCAGATATTACAGGGCCCGTTATCTTTTATGAATCGCTCTCTGCATCTGGCCAGGAAGAGTTGAAAGTGTGTGACTTGTCCCAGTGTCCTGCCACTAGAACAGATGCAAGAATATTGCAAGACTCGTTAACTCTGACATTGCCTTTCAAAAGGAACAGCAAAGCATGACGGATTGCAGCCCAATTTCCAATTCACAAAGATGAGGCTCGTGGCAACAATATGGGAAGAGTAAGGCATGGCGGCACAACACTGTTTTTATTCCCGAACCCAAGGAATTTTCTTATAATAGAAAATTGTCAATTCTTCAATATGAGCTGTAAGGGAGCTCCAATGTTACTAGAGTACAAAATGTCACCTTAGAAGCAAAATAAGCAGGTGTGAAATGTCACGTGAAAACTGGAGTTTCTAGTGGAAGCTACTTTGTTCCCGATTAATTCTGCTCATCTCTAAGGAAAAGAGACAAGTACCCCAAATAGCCATTATAAGGTTAACACAGGTAGATCCATTAGTAATAAGGAACCAGTAGCGTATCAAAAACTCCAAAACAAGTCAAAAATAACAGGAGGAACAGGAGTATAAGGTGCCATAGGTAAATATAATTTTATTAAATAGGAGTTAGTAATAAAAACAGACACTCAAGTTAAAAAATGTGACAGGTGTGACAGAAATGTAATTATAAGTACCAGTACTGCTACAAGGCAGGAGGTGGGTGTATGTACTCAGATATCAAGATCACATTACTTAAATGAATGTTAAGCCATGTAAGTACAATAACAGGCAAAGATCAAAAACATCATGTTTAAGCCCGTAAGCAAGAACGGGCCATCAAATGTACATACCCATAGTCAGTGGAAGTATAATATATATCAAACGCTGTCACCGCCAAATCACAGGTCCCAACACACGTTGCGCTTTAAATGAGTAAGTTTATGTAATGCCTACCTGGAACCACACAAGACAAAACAATCACTGATCTCGGGGAGACCAGCCACAGAAAACACTGCCGGCAACCAGCGAGAGGGCGCTCAACACAGTGAAATCCTAGGTGCATTGCCCCCTGGGAAGTTTGCAAATCAAAAAGGTCCATGGAGCCTCTGTTAGGAATCTCGACACAGAAACTAGCCAGATATCCCTCCGGGAAGGACCTAGCGAAGGAGTGGCTCTTTTTAGGAGACCACCATAACCACCATATTAAGTGGCCCTTTTAGTCAATATCCAGCTCTTGACGAGTTTATATCACCTGAGGAAACATTGTTGTTGAAACACGTTGTGGCTTATAAAGGACCATTAATAAAAGGTTTGTTTTTTTTAAAATTTGTAAAAAACATCCCCTGGTCTCCTTTATTCAGTTATAGTGCTTCACTAGACTGGCGTTTTTGTTTCTCTGTATATGTATTCCCCTGTGGGAAGCCTGGAAGGAGCTGCTTAGAAGAAAGGAGACTGTGAAGATACCAGAATTACACCTGTTGGATACTGGGTGCAACGCTACAAGACCACAGGAACTGCGGTGACGTTACACTGTGTCTGATCACATGATGTCCGGACCAAGCGCACTACAGATACAACGTTAACGTGCGATAACTGGCGTATTCCCGCAAGCAAAATCTAGCCTATTACTGGGGTTGTGCGGGGGCGCACAACCCTTTAAGGTAAGCGGAAAGGAAAGCTTTTTTAATATATTATCCCACTTGTGCTTCTTATTGCACACCCCTTTTTCATTTTCTCTTACAATGTGTGCATATGGCCTTATATCAACATAATTCATGGCATTGAACCTTTAAGGCCATGTGCACATGTTGAGTATTTGGCGAGTCTTTTACCTTAGGATTTATATGCCAAAACCATGAGTGGGTGATAAATACAGAAGTGGTGCCCATGTTTCTATAAGGCTATGTGCGCACGTTGCGTCGGAGTACCTGCAGTTTATTCTGCACGTTTTCCTTCCCTTGGTTTTTAACCAAATGGCTTTTGACCATTTTTCAGCGCTAAAAACGCATGCGTATTTACCGTGTTTTTAGTGCGTTTTTAGCGCTTTTTACATGCGTTTTCACCTGCGTTTCTGCAGATGTGTTTTGTAGATCAAGACACTGAGAAATAAAGTTGGAATAGTCAAAAAGAAAGAAAAAAGAGAATAAAAAGGATAAAATTAACTTTTAATAAAACTATATGGAAAATATCAATTTTAATGAAATAATAGCGGTTATGCACATTTTAACAGAAAAATAGGTAAAGTTTATTATTTTTTAGCATTTAAATTTTCGGTTATTGTGTGTGTGTAAAGGAACATTATAACCCTTTAATTTTATGCCAGAAAAGCATGCGTTTTTGAAGCCAAAAACGCAGTGGAAAAGCAGGTAAAAAGCATGAAAAACGCAGGAAAGTTGCTTTTGGTTGCGTTTTGACATTTCTCATTGACTACAATGTTAAGGAAACGCTGCAGAAATGGCAAAAACAACTGACATGCTGCTTTTTTTTCAGCATGGTTTTTGACCACAAATATGCAAATTAAACGCTGCAGAAAAAAAAGCAAAGTGCAGACAGGATTTCTGCTTTTCCCATAGACTTTGATGGCAATCAAAAACGCATGCGTTTTAGCGCAAAAACGCTGCTGCTAAAAACGCTGCAGAAACGCGGAAAAAAACGCAACGTGCGAACATAGCCTAAGGCTATGTGCCCACGGGGACAGTGTCCTGCGGATATATCCGCAGGACATTCCGCAGGAGCTCCCAGGAAACAGCACCACAACTTTTGTCTGTTTCCATGCTGCGGAAAGTCGTGCGGATATGGTGTGGGCATTCTGCATTGAGGATACAGTACAATGGCTTCGGCACTGCATCCTCAATGCAGAACAAGTGCTGCAGTGATCGGGGGAGTTCATACTTGCCTCCATCATGCAGCACCTCGCTTTCCGGCAGCCGGGTCACTCAGCGTCTGCACTAGAAGGTGGGCGGGCCTGAACTAGCTCCGGCTGTCACATGACCAGAGCTCGTGCAGGCTCCGCCCACCTCTTCCTTCCTGTACCTGGATTCACCGCGCTCCTGTACACCGGATGGAGAAAGTGACTCTGGTGAGGCAGGTGAGTATATGGGACCCTGCGGAGAAATCCGCAACAATAATTGACATGCTGCAGATTTTTCCGCACGAAAATCCGCACGATTTCCGCTGCGGAAAAATCCGCAGCGTGGGCACAGCATTTCCCAAATGTCATAGAAATGTCTGGGGAGTAGCTGTGCTGCAGACGTCTGGAAAATCCGCGGCTTTTCCGCGAGAAATCCGCGGCAAAATCCGCGCATTTTCCGCAGCGTGGGCACATAGCCTTATACTTTTCTTCTGGTGTTTCCACTCTTAGTTTTATCTTACAAATTCTGAGGTAAAAAAAAATAAATCACAAAATACTCAATGTGTACACGTGGCCTTATATGAAAATGATTCATGGCACTGAACCCTTAAGGCCACGTACACACGTTGAGTATTTGATGAGGGGTTTTTTTAATGCAGGATTTATAAACCAAAACCAGGAGTGGGTGATAATAAATACAGAAATGGTGTCCATGTTTCTATTAGGCCGGAGTGTCTTGCGCGAGTCTCACATCGTATCACCCGGCACGGCTGCACACTTCCTGCAGGAACGGGTCGGTTACATGTATCTCTATGCACCTGAGACGCTCCTGTCCGGAGAGTGTCAGGCTGTGCCTGCTGATGCGATGCAAGACTCTCACGAGTTACACGTGAGGCACTCGCAAGTGTGGAGCTGGCCTTATATTATTCCTCTGGTCATTCCACACCTGGTTTTGGCTTATAAATGCTGAGGTAAAAAAAAAACCCTCACCAAATACTGAACTTGACCTTAGGAATGAAAATGAGTGAGCCACCCTGTAAAATAAAAAAAAAAAATCTTTTTTAGGAACAAACCAAACACCTTTTTTATTCCTGAAGAAGAAGCTGCATAGCTTTGAAACAAGTAGAGTAAACCGTATACTCTCTACCCGGGTGTCCTGAAATCCTTCCTCATCTTCCACAGTAGTGCAGAACTAGCACACGGCTTTTAGTTTTATAGCATTACAAAGGCATTCAAATGACCAAAAATTGCCAATACAAAAAGATTCAATAAAGAGAAATATATTAGTATCAGTGAACCCAAGTATGTAAGCCATGAATGCAGAAAATGTATATGCCTAGGCTATGTGCTAATAAATAGAGTTTACCAAAAAAGGAACTATAGCACATAGCAAGATTTAAACGTTGTACATTTAATTAAACCAAATTAAAAGCAAGGTGCAATCAATGTGAGATGAAAGGCACCGCCAAAACAACAGCAGGAGAGATAAGAACAAAGCAACCATACCAAACGGTATATATATGATGTGTGTATATATATATATATATATATATATATATATACATATATATATATATATTTATTTATTTATATATATATACTGCTCGGATCCGGAGTTTGCTGTGGATCGAGGATCTCCGGACCAGGGGGCTCCTGGCCACTTCAAATGAAAAGGGGGTATTTACAGGGGATAAGAGTTTGTGACGCCACCCGTGGTTCGCGGTAAGGGGAGTACCGCCGCTGTCAATGGGAGTACCTGGGGGAGATGGATTGAGGCAGCCAGATGACTTCCCGCCACGGGTAGGGGAGGCCCCGGGACTCAGGATGATAAAGAAATAGGGGAGCGTGGTGCAGATTGGAAGCAGGGGAGGACAGCGTACTCACTCAGGCAGTGTTGGTAGTGATGCGACCGCAAAGCAGACTCTGACACAAAGGTAAACCAAGTCTCTGGGTGCCACTGCCACTTCAGGGGAGCCCGTCTGGGAGTCCGCTCCCTTTGGTATTGCTGATGGTCTTTACCTTGCCTCCATGCACTGTATTTTAGATGTTCTGAATGACCCCTATGTTTGAATCTGTCGGGGTCCCGCTCCACACTGTTAAGTAGGGTAGCTGTGCTCTCGATGGCTGACACTTGGATTTCAATGGGCCGCATAAGCTGGAAAGCCCTATCCCCCTCATTGTGTTGGTGCCTTCGATCTCTGAGCTCTTGTTCAAAGTTCATAAAGAGACTATCCTCCAAAGGTTATCAGGTTGCGTGAATCTACTCCCTGATTTAGGGTCCAGTACCTCGCCGTGCTCGGTACCGGTTCGGTTACTAGGTACTTCGGTGCCGACCGTTCCCCAAAACTAAGCCTGGCACCTTTCTCCAATAACCTGCGACCGGGTCTCCGACTCCTTCGGTCCCAGACCACCGTCTGCGACCTAGCCAACGTCTCCCAGGGAGCTACAACTCCCTCCAGCTCCTCACTGTCTGAGGGCTACCACTGCTCTGACTCTGCCCCTCCCACCAGTCTGCCTGACCCCTAGGCGGGTGGCCCTGTTCCAGCTAGACCACCCACTGGTGTGCCTGACAGGGTGTGGTGTGAGGTGTGACTAGGATTTGCATGCTGATGGAGCAATACCAAAGGTTAGGATCCCAGAACCATGGAGGATGGGTTCTGCACCAAGAAGGAAAGGGGTGCAGTACTCTGTGACACCCTGACTAGTTCAGGGGTGTCACACACACACATATTATATATGCATATATACACACACACACACACACACACATATATTATATGTATATATATATATATATATATATATATATATATATATATATATATATATAATGCCACTCCAAAAGTAGCAATGGGTTATACAAAACCAATCAAATTTACATACAATAACCCAAGTGGTAAAGAGTAGCCAGGGGTAAATGTACAGTTAACTAAGAAATCCAGAATAACAAGAGGTATCAACAGACAAGTTATAACATATTACCAAGTGGCATCTCCTCCTGCTGGTGCTGGCGCCCATTCCCTACACGTGTTTCGGCTTAGGACCTTCATCAGGGGACACAGCAATGAGGTAACAGGAGCCTGGTGCCTATGAGTGTCTGTGACTATGAGAGGGGATGTGACCAGCATTTATCGGGTGCTGCTCAGAAAATGTCACAGAGACTGATCAAGGTGTCAGCAATTGTCCCAGTTATAAACCAGTTGCCACAATGGCCAACGGTCTACCGTCAGAATGCTGCCATCCCTGGATGGGAAACTACCACCAAATTCCACAACATCCTATTATATTTAAAGGGGCATTCCATCCTACACTGCTTCTTATAAAAAGATGGGACTTTTCACATTAGTAGTCGCCATTTGTCCATTCAATTGAATTTGAATACGAACCATGTTTAAGGCTTGAAACGCGCAAGCCTAAATGTACACACCCTAATTTATTTTTTTTTAAGAATTACAACTGAATTGGTTTTACGCTTCTTTGGTACTGCTTCCCGAACCAAACTATGTCACCTGTTACTGCCACATTGTACACTGGCCTGTCCCTTCTATGACCCATGCTTCTGGTCACTCACCATTGGGTCAATGCACTCGGCTGCTCCCTAAAAAGTGTGCTGACCTCATGCTGTAGGAATTGGAGTCTATTGATCTGCACAAGTCTGCGCTTTGGAAACCTCCTCACAAAGTCAACAAACTGTAAGTAATGTAGTAAATTTATGAATATCTAATGACATTGCAGGTAAATGGGAATAAAAAGTCCCTTTGTAATTCAATAATGTCGCAGATAAGTTGCCCTAAATCTTTTGTGGATAACGTCTTCAGCCACAAACTTTAGGTTCTCTATTATTTTACTACCAACAGTTCTTGTTTGTTTTCGTTTATCATCCTCTAATCAAATGAATAGGACACAAAACACAGCCTATAGACAAGTGTGCCTCTGTTTCAGAAAAGAAATAATAGGGAATTGTCAGCAGGTTTTTGCTATAGAATTTGAGAGCAGCATGATATAGGGGAAGATGTCCTGATTCCAGCAATGAGTCACTTACTGGACTGCTTGGTGCAGTTTTGATAGAATCCTTGTTTTTTTCTGTTGTAGATTTAGCAGAGCTGTGAATGCTGAACTCTGTATAACCCACAATCATGATTGGAAGCTTCCAAGCTTACAATCATCAATGGTGTGGGCCAGTTAGAGATAGCGGGACTGGCCAGCACATGATACCTAATCCTGCACTGATAATCTCCTACTGATAAAACACTGATTAGCTTTAAAACTACAGCAAAATGCTGAGGAAGTGACACATGCCTGGAATCAGTCTCTCTGTCTGTTCATTACGGTGCTCTTAGATTAAATAGCAAAAACCTGTTGACATATTCTCTTTAAAGCAAACCATACTCATTTTCTAACTCTTTATAAAATTCTTGTTTTTTTTTGCCACAAACCCTAACATTAAGCACTATATAACCAAAATCCATTCACCTCTACTACAAAAATAGTGTACAGTTAAGTACTCACAATGAGTTTTTGATTCTGTGTATTTTTACTGTACAAAAAACCCGCAGCATTTTACAATTCAAGCAAAGTGGATGGGGTTTATAGAAATCTCCTGCCCACTGTGCTTTTTTCTTGTTTTTATTGCTGTGTAAACGGGTCTGCGGTGTAAGATTGACATCCGCAACATGTCAATTATTCTTGCAGGTGCACAGTCTTATATGCGGCTTTTCCCCATAGAATTGCATTAGATGCCTAAAATCTGCAGGTAAAAAACGCACATGTTTTTAGTGCGTTTCTGTTAAGGGAATGACTAAGAAAACACAGGAAATCTGCACATGACTGTGTTAATAACCAAATACCAAAAAGTGTCAAAAAAGAAGCATCTTAACACATGACACACCAAAAAGAGATAAAAACAGCAGCATAAAAATACAATAAAAATGCATTTAAAAAGAAAGTAATGAAATGCTGCAAACAAAGTATGCAACATCAAAAACTCACCAAAAATAAAAAAGCAAAGGCGATTCTGCACCACTGATACTAGTCCAACCCACAGAGACTGGTGAAATGGGAAAGCAGCATATACGCTTGAATTAAGAGCTATACAGTGTGTCCACCCATATCCTGTCCACCGCCATTAACTTAACGGCGGCAGCTATAGGCATAGAAGTGGTGTCTAGGTATAGTAAAGTAGCCATGCACTACCCAATGAAACCACCTATAGCGCCACCTGGTGGAAAACAACGGAGTTAGCATTTTTATCTCGAAAACGGAACGAGATAGAGAAAAAAAGTGAAATAAAAAGTTGTAGGGCATCATCAATTCAATACGAAGCGACACCTTGCATACAGAAATGCTATGATTAGAACGTGTAAAACTCACAAGGCTGTGGACATGAAGCGATACCTCATGGAGACCTTCCTACAAGTCATTGGGTATGGTGGCTGCGTGGAGGGGCCTCCGCTCACCTGACCTGACCCCATTGGACTTCTTTCTGTGAGGTCACATCAAACAGCAGGTGTATGCGACCCCTCCACCAACATTGCAGCACCTACGACGACGTATCACAGATGCTTGTGCAAACGTGTCACCTACCATATTGCACAACATGCAGCAAGATACAGTATGCTGTCCAGAGTCCAGATGTGCATTGCAGCTGACGGGGGCCACTTTGAGCATCAAAGTTCAATGAGCGCCATATGCGTGACCAGCATTCAGTGTTTTGGGGGGGGGGGGTCATGGGTTTCATATCATAACATTTCTGTATGCAAGGTGTCGATTCATACTGAATTGATGATGCCCTACAATTTTTTAATTCACTTTTTTTCTCTATCTCGTTCCATTTTCGAGATAAAAATGCTAACTCCATTGTTTTCCACCAGGTGGCGCTATAGGTGGTTTCATTGCGTAGCTCATGGCTACTTTACTATACCTAGACACCACTCCTATGCCTATAGCTGCCGCTGTTCTCAAGTTAATGGCGGTGAACAGGATATGGGTGGACACATTGTATAGTGGCACTCACTGTAAAAAAAACATATAGTCCAATGATAAATCTAAAAAAATGAGACGGAAATAAGAGTGGCACTCACTATAGTGTAAAACGGCCGTCGTCCCTTGTATCGCTGGCAGCCGATCACTGACCTGCTGCTTTTGCTGCTAGTGTTTGGATCACAATAAAGTCAAGTTTTATGCTATGGTGAGTGCCAATCTTAGTTCCTTCTCATTTTTTGGAAAAACTTACCAAATACTAATGATGGAAACATAGTTTAAAGTGAACCTGTCAGATGCAATATATACCCAGAATCAGGAGCAGTCCTGGGCACATATTACTAATCCTTGCCTAACTGTCCCTGTATCTAGTAGCAGATCCTTTAGGATATGCTAATGAGCACAGGGACTAGTCGCAAGGGTGTGTTATTTGCCCCGACTAGTCCGCCCTCTTAGCATGTTAGCACGCCCACAGGCTATTCAAGGCCCATTAACCAGCGTCATCTGTGGGGGATGTGCGTACCTGTGTCTGTTGTGACCACTTCTCCAACGCCGGCTTTAGGCTCAGTGCGCATGATCAGGAGTCCTGGCACTCCCGGTCATGCACACTAGACTTCTCTGAAGTCAGGAAAAGTACACCCAGCTTCATAATGCGCATAAGCGGAAGTGTGGTGACTTCTGATCGTGCGCACTAAGCCTAAACCCAGCGTCTGAGTGTTGGTCACAACAGACACAGGTAATAATAAAATAATAATATTTATTAATTTATATAGCGCTATTAATTCCACAGCACTTTACATACATTGGCATCCCTGTCCCCATTGGGGCTCACAATCTAAATTCCCTATCAGTATGTTTTTGTAGTGTGGGAGGAAACCAGAGAACCCGGAGGAAACCCACTCAGACACGGGGAGAACATACAAACTCCTTGCAGATATTGTCCTTAGTGGGAATAGAACCCACACACGTCACTGCCGATAATGACGCTGGGTAATGGGCATTGAATAGGTTGTTAGCACACCCCTGTGGGTGTGCTAACATGCTAAGAGGGGGGAATGAGCGCAGGCACTAACGACCTTGAGACTAGTCCCTGGCCTCATTAGCATATCATAAAGGATCTTTAGAAATACTTTTACTAATGATCTCTTTATCTATGCTCCTAGATACAGGGACAGTCAGGCAGGGATTAGAAATATGCACCCAGAACTGCTCATGGTCCTGGGGGCATATTGCACCTGACAGGTTCCCTAATAGTTTACCTATATACATGTGTCATTTAAGGGAGGGTTTGGGGAACCGAATAGTGTGTTATTTGAACCTTAAGCCCTTTATGCCATGGCCAATTTCCATTTTTTCCCCTCACCTTCTTCTAAGAGCCATAACGTTTTTTTATTTTTCTGTTACTATAGCCATATGAGGGCTTGTTTTTTTGTGGGACGAGTTGTGCTTGTCAATGACATTATTCAGATTACCATAGTGTACTAGAAAAAGGAAAAAAAATCCAAATGTGCTGAAATTGCAAAAAAAAAGTGCAATTCCAAATTGTTTAGGGGTTTTCTATTTACCAAAGTTTGCTATATGGTAAAACTGACCTGGCATTATGATTCCCCAGGTGATCAGGTTATGTGATCAGTTTCCCTATCTGTTGACCACAGCCTGTTTTGTCTCTGTCCTATTGCTGATAGTTATTTTGTCTTTCCTTTTTACTTATATCCAGGTGTTTTCACTTCCTTGTTTTGTTTGCACGATCACATTTTGGGAGGTGCTGTTTATACTCACTATGCACATGCCTTCATTGCTGACTATATTCAGCAATGAAGGTGATATTTTACAATGAACAATCATTTTATCTTACTGAAGACCATCTGTCCTAGTTTGGAAAAACAGAGTAGTAGAAAAAGGGTTTTCAACACCGCGCCAATGACCCAATCGGATTCAGGATGAGATAAATGTTTCTTTATTTTCACGGGGGAACACTATTCTCCTTAAGGAGACTTTGCAAGCCAGTCTGGCTGCCAGGTAAGGGGACTTATAGCTGCAATGCCCCTCTGGGAAATATTCAAATTGTCTCTCCAGTAAAGGAGACAAACTCTAGCACAGCGCCACCTATTGGAAGTAGCGATCCTAAAAGTCACAAGTGGATTTTCAACAATCCTTTGAAATATGACTCAGGATATATAAGCCAGATCAGAATCCCAATTTGCAGACACGGTGTTTCGGGGTGCTTGCCCCTCGTCAGTGCAAAGTGTGGGGGTGTCTGATCTGGCTCATGAGAAAGCTATGTGGGGACCACGGGGGAACACTATTCTCCTTAGGAGACTTTGCAAGCCAGTCTGGCTGCCAGGTAAGGGGACTTATAGCTGCAATGCCCCTCTGGGAAATATTCAAATTGTCTCTCCAGTAAAGGAGACAAACTCTAGCACAGCGCCACCTATTGGAAGTAGCGATCCTAAAAGTCTTTATTTTCATGCACAGGTCAACGCGTTTCAGGAGTCTCAGCTCCCTTCATCAGGACAACAGGCAAAAACATCTAATCCGTTTGGGTCATTGGCGCGGTGTTGAATACCGTTTTTCTACTACTCTCTTTTATTAGCCAAACCTGGGACTGCTGCCTTTGACCTGGAGTTTATATGTGTATATAGGGGTTGTGACTGGCACAACTTCTATAGGCGAGTTTGATTTTACTTCTTAACCCTTTCCATATTGGGGTAAGACCCTATTGCGCTTTCTTTCCACAGTTCTCTATAATACTAGTTTGGAGATGGGTGCATGAATTTACATTTTTCATGTGATTATTAGTAGTCCATGTGCCGTTCTTCTGAAAGAACATTCCCAGATTCTGAAAAATGCTCCAAGATTGTTTATTGCCCAACATCATTGAACATGTATGACTATAGCAACTGCCAAGATGGAGTATAAGATTAATTGCTGAATTGGCAGAATGATCAACTATCAACCTATTGCCGTATTTTTCGTTTTACAAGATGCACCGGGTTATAAGACGCACCCAAAACTTAGAGAAAAATAAAAAAGGTAAAAAAAATGGGGTCCCTCTTCTAATCCGGTGGTGTCTTACAGGGGTGGGGGGGAAAGGGGGCGGCGGCAGCGGTGATGGAGTGGGGATGACAGAAGGCAGGAGTGGTTGTAGAGCAGGGCGATGCTGTGGGTGTCCTGGATGCTTGGTGGCACTATGAGGCAGAGAAACATCCAGGACTGTAGCTTACTGGGGGGTTAGAATGGTGGAGAATGGTGACAGGAGCGATGCTGTGTGCTGTAGGCATTGAGGGCTTAAAAGAAATGGCACCTGGAGTCGGCGCGTGCCCAGACTGAGTTATCGGCTCACTGACAAGCTAAGATCTCATCTGCGCACGCGCCACATCCGGGTGCCATTTTCCTTAATTCCCTGCTGGGACATCAATGTACCGGAGGCGGCGCATGCGCAGATGAGATCTTGAGCCGAGAGCGCCATCTGCACACGCGCCGCCTCCAGGCGCCATTATTTGAAGTCTGCACCGCTGACGTCTTCACAGGATGTCCCCTGCCTCACCACCCCCAGCCCGCAGCATCACCCCTGCCTCCTGTCACCATTCTCCACCACCCCCATTTGGAATTCTAAGGCACACCCCTCATATTCCTCCCAAATTTTTGTAAGGAAAACTTTGTCTTATAATCCGAAAAATACAGTACATCTGTCCAAAGTTTACAGCACCATGCAAGACTCCATGCACTTCTATGGAATCCATATTATTGATCTCTAGAAAGTGGAGCTGCAGTATGGCCCGGCGTCCATACTTCTTCGAGTTATTGTTATACATTTGAATACCTAAAAACATTAACCTGATGCAAATACCGTACACGTTTGGGCATTATTGGCCATTGTATGTGAGACAGACACATAACTGTTCTGCTCCAGTTAAAGTAACCTAGGGGGAACGGGACGAGCTGAAGGGAGAAGGTGAAAGGTTTCAGGGGTGGAAAACTCCCAGACACTCCACTTTTGTTCGTTATCTCCTGTCGCCTTAGCAACAGCTCTGGTAAATATCTGCGTTCTTAATAATTAACCAGGAATATGACATTCGGTAGAGAAGGGACACGCTGTGCGGCTTATTACACAGCTCACGCTTCACATTAGTATGGATGCATTTAATGCAACGCCCCAGCGGCTGAGGGTGGAAGAAAAAGAATGTGTATATTCATCATCTTTATACTACTACTTGTAATGAAGACTGACAATCAAGATTCACAATTTCCAAATGTTATTTCATGTATAGCTGGTGTACAGCCATGTTTTGGGGAAGTACATTATGAGCAGTTATAAAGAATACGGGTCCTGGTTATGGAAGCCTCTATTCTGCCTCCTGCTGCCATTAACGTTTCCCACCCAGTGTAGGGATCATCTTTCAACAGGTTTTTGCAGAGACAGAGACCCAGATTCCAGCGATGTGTCACTTACTGGGCTGCCTACTATAGTTTTAATAAAATTCACCTTTTTATCAGCCAGAGATGATCACAGGAGGACTAGTAATCGTTCTGCCATGTAGTCCTCGATATGCACCAGAGGTGTAACCCCGCCCCCAACACTAATTGGCTGTGTAGATAGAAAGCTGCTAATTAGTGGTGTGGGTGGGATTATACAGAGCTCAGCATTCAGAGAACTGGTATCTCTAGATTTGGTAAAACTGATTTTATGAAAATTGTAGCAAGCAGCCCAATAAGTGATACAATGCTAGAATCAAGGTCTCTGCAACTACATTAGGTTGCTCAAAGATAGGATAGCAAAAACCTGATGACAATTTTCCGTTAAAGGGAATCTTCATTCTTTCAAAGGGAAGCTGTCACCAGGTTTTTGCTCCCCATCTGAGAGCAACATAATGTAGAGACAGATACCCTGACTTCAGCAATGTGTCACTTACTGAGCTGTTTGATGTCATTTTGATAAAATCACTGTTTTCTCTGCTGCAGATTTAGCAGTTATACAGAGCTCATAAATATGCTGGACTACCTGTGTCGCGGGCGGAGGAGGGGACGCCGCGCTCTCCCACTGATCGGGTCCGGCTGCCGCTGCTGCTGCTGCTCGGTGGCTCGAGCGATGGGCCGGATCCCGGGGACTCGAGCGGCGCTCCTCGCCCGTGAGTGAAAGGGGTTTGGTTGTTGGGATAGTTTATTGTCCGTGACGCCACCCACGGTTGTGGTTATTATGTGGACACCACCGCTGCTCTGTATGGGGATCCCGGGAGCGATGACAGGGAGCAGCAAAGTTGTTGGTTCTTCCCTCCGTGGGTAGGGGGTAGTTGTCCCGGGGCCCAGTGATGAGGTGGGTGATGAGGGATGGCGGGGCCGGTGCAGGGCTTGGTGGGGTGCAGGGACACGGGGGCAGCGCTGTGCCTTGCGGCACTGTGGTACTCACTCAGCCTGATACGGGGACACAGTTCTCGGTAAAACACACGGCTGGAAAGACGGTTCCCACGGACGGCTGCAGTTGCTGTTCCCCAGTAGTTGACGGTGACGGTCCCTTTTCCTGCACCTAAGTCTATGTTGGTAGCGATGGGTTCCCACCGGTAACCCGCTCCCCGGCTTGGATATGTGCCGGAGGAGCCCCTCTTTGCCCGCAGGCGCTGGCCCTGAGAAACTGGTGCCTTGGCGGTGGCGGTGTCTCTCTCTAACGGTTGGACTGTTGCCTTCAATCGGGACTTGGTTGTTGGGAGACCCAGAGGTCCCCTTCACTGACGGATTTGGCAAATTCACGGCGACTCCTAGCCTTGCCGGGATCCGAAAGGCCCCTGCCAATGGTGCTGGCTTCTCTTCGTATACCGCTCCGGTACCGCCGGGCCACCACCCGTCCACGGTCCTTTCGGCAACCTCCAAGCAGCCTCTCCTGCAGACAGTCACCGCCGTCTGCTGACCTTGCTGTCTCAGTCCGGGGCACACACCCGGACCAACTTCAGGCTTTCTCAACTGTCACCTTTACTGTCACTACTCTCACTTGCTCCTCTACCACTTCCTTTCAACTCCTCAGCTTAACTCTATCTCTGTTATGATCTGCCTGGTTTTCCCGCCTCCAGGGCTGTGAACTCCTCGGTGGGCGGAGCCAACCGCCTGGCCCACCCCCTGGTGTGGACATCAGCCCCTGGAGGAAGGCAACAAGGATTTTTGTGTAGCTTTGGTGTACCTATCTGGGGTGTAGGGTGTGGTGGTGTTATGACCTGTGACCCCTGGCTTGCCCAGGGCGTCACATTCCCCCTTAGCAAAATGCAGACCGTCCGCAGGCTGCCCGTCCAACACCAGTTTTATTTTCTGAAAAGATATAAAAGGTAAACATTCAAATAAAATAACTTCATCCCACATCGGGAGGTTCATTTCTTAAACGTTACTAACATTTTAAACGGTTGCGGCTGCCGCTCTCTTCCACCCAAGTAACCTGGCCCTGATGCTGCCCCTAAAACCCAGGCAGCACCCCTTGACCCCAGTCCTGAACCAAGTCACCCGAGCGGGATCTGTCCTTCCCCTCCAGAGGGTAGCCACCGGTTCCTGTGGTGGCTGGGCCCCAGCCTGCTCCACTGCGGGCCCTCCCTCCAACCTGCCTCTCCGGAGGCGGTAACGGTTAGCTGCAACAACAGATTTTATTTACAAGCCACTAATGTTTGTGGTTGCCCTGCAAGTTCACGGGCTTGTCCATAGGAGTTCCTATGCAGCTAGATGGTCCCCACGGGGACAACAATGCCGGCAACGGCCGGTTCCAAATCACGGTTAATCAGGTTACTGTTCGGTAATCACTTATCATTTTCTCATAACTTGTCAAACTTTTTAAACACACATACTTTCTTCACACTGGTGGTCCCTACCGGGACGGTGCAACGGTGCTCTGCTGCCATCATTCTGATTCTTCAGCTGAGGCGGATCCATCCTCCGCCACCAGCATATCAAACATGCACTGGCATGTCTGCTGTGACAGGGGTGCCCGGTATCCATCTCCACCGGTACGCGGGGTGTAGAAAACCACTGGGTCTCCTTCATAGCGGGGACGCTCACTTGCCCCCTCAAACTCAGCAATGAACTCGGTACCGGGGCCGGAGCCACCATCCACTATTCCTGCGTCAGGCGGGTTACCGCCAGCTGCCGCAGCTTCCCGGCCTCCAGCATCCAGCACATCAGATTCTCCTGCAGTAGCACGGGGCAGCAAGTCAGGCGAGTTTACACTGAGGCGCCCCATAAGTAACAGCAAGGGTGATGCATAGGTCGAGACTAGGCCGGGCCCCTCAGCCGCAGCGGCCGCTCCTGGTAGGACATAGGGACGTGGGTCACCAGTCGGTTCTGCTACATCCGTTCCCCTCCCTTACATCGGGGCAGTTGCAATCAGCATCTCCACCTCGTTGGTCCACTGCTCCATCATCCTGAAGATCTGATCCTGCTGACGTTGGTGGAATTGAATCACCCGGGCTTTCATCCATGCCACGGTCCCGGGCTCGGGGTCTGGCACAATCACTGCCGGGGCTGCTGGCACATTTTCATTAAAGGGCCGCGGTTCCAGCGGTTTCCCCGGGAACGATTCGGGGACGTCCTGAGTGTCTGCAGCCGGTTGGTCCGCCGGGGCGGATTGGCAGGGTATCGCTACCGGTTGGGCAGGTAGCGGGCCTAGTGGCGGGGCGGCAGCAGCTAATGCGGGTAGCGGGGGAAGAGGCAGAGTGAGCGTAAGCCGGCCGGGCTCCTCAGCTCCAATGGCCGATCCCTCGGGAATACAGGGGCGTGGGTCTCTTACCCGTTCCTCCAAATCCTCTTCCACCTCACGTCTCCGCATAGCAGCCACCAAGTCCGCCATGTCGGTCTCCCACTCCTCCAAAAGGAGTTGCATGTGGGCCTGCAGACGGTTACTCAGTGGGACGGGACGGTCCGGTCCCTCAACCACGTCGCCGTGCCGGGCGCGGGGGCTTCCTCGTTGGGAGTTGGGTTAAGCATCTTGGTGACGAGGTCTTCCAGGAACCCAATATCGCTGCAGAGTCCTGGCGTCCCTGCTTTTATAGCCGCGGCTACATGCGACCAGTCGCCATTTCGGCCCCCTTAACCTCTTTCCGGCCCCTCCTCTATCGGGGCGGGGTCTTGGCCTTCGCGCCTCCGCTACCCGAGAAGACGCTCGAGCGGGAACTTTTCGCGCCAAAGATGGCGGCTTCTGAAATTTTGCGGCCGGACACCTCCGGCGGTAACAAGGCGCACCTCTACCCAACGGCAGAGCGGTAAGATCCTGTTCGTGACGCCAAGTCGTCGCGGGCGGAGGAGGGAACGCCGCGCTCTCCCACTGCTCGGGTCCGGCTGCCGCTGCGGCCTGCTGCTGCTCGGTGGCTCGAGCGATGGGCCGGATCCCGGGGACTCGAACGGCGCTCCTTGCCCGTGAGTGAAAGGGGTTTGGTTGTTGGGATAGTTTATTGTCCGTGACGCCACCCACGGTTGTGGTGATTATGTGGACACCACCGCTGCTCTGTATGGGGATCCCGGGAGCGATGACAGGGAGCAGCAAAGTTGTTGGTTCTTCCCTCCGTGGGTAGGGGGTAGTTGTCCCGGGGCCCAGTGATGAGGTGGGTGATGAGGGATGGCAGGGCTTGGTGGGGTGCAGGGACGCGGGGGCAGCGCTGTGCCTCACAGCACTGTGGTACTCACTCAGCCTGAGACGGGGACACAGTTCTCGGTAAAACACACGGCTGGAAAGACGGTTCCCACGGACGGCTGCAGTTGCTGTTCCTCAGTAGTTGACGGTGACGGTCCCTTTTCCTGCACCTAAGTCTATGTTGGTAGCGATGAGTTCCCACCAGTAACCCGCTCCCCGGCTTGGATATGTGCCGGAGGAGCCCCTCTTTGCCCGCAGGCGCTGGCCCTGAGAAACTGGTGCCTTGGCGGTGGCGGTGTCTCTCTCTAACGGTTGGACTGTTGCCTTCAATCGGGACTTGGTTGTTGGGAGACCCAGAGGTCCCCTTCACTGACGGATTTGGCAAATTCACAGCGACTCCTAGCCTTGCCGGGATCCGAAAGGCCCCTGCCAATGGTGCTGGCTTCTCTTCGTATACCGCTCCGGTACCGCCGGGCCACCACCCGTCCACGGTCCTTTCGGCAACCTCCAAGCAGCCTCTCCTGCAGACAGTCACCGCCGTCTGCTGACCTTGCTGTCTCAGTCCGGGGCACACACCCGGACCAACTTCAGGCTTTCTCAACTGTCACCTTTACTGTCACTACTCTCACTTGCTCCTCTACCACTTCCTTTCAACTCCTCAGCTTAACTCTATCTCTGTTATGATCTGCCTGGTTTTCCCGCCTCCAGGGCTGTGAACTCCTCGGTCGGCGGAGCCAACTGCCTGGCCCACCCCCTGGTGTGGACACCAGCCCCTGGAGGAAGGCAACAAGGATTTTTGTGTGGTGGTGTTATGACCTGTGACCCCTGGCTTGCCCAGGGCGTCACACCTGCAGCAGCCAAGTAGTCCTCTAATGATAATCTACTGCTGATTAAACAGTGATTTTATCAAAACTGCACTAAGCGGCCCAGTAAGTGACACATCGCTGGAATCAGGATCTCTGCCCCTACCCCATCCGATCTACCCTCACCGGGGTCCTCCCTTTTTGACGAAGACTCTGCGGCCTTCCCTTTTCCCTTCCGATAGCACTTGAGATAACTGTGGGCGCCACCACAGCCCGAACACTCGTGCTTGAACCGGCAGGAGGAACCAAATCGGCATTCCTTTTCATTGAACTGCCAGCAAACGCCCTTTTTGGGCCCCGGCGGGGGGGTGCCAAATGATCCCCCGCCGGTACCCCCTGGAAAGGACTGCGATGCCGACTTAGGCGCAGCCATCAGTCGCATCCATAGACTGATCTCTTTGTGGTCCCACCGTAAACTGGGTCTGACCGCTTTCCTCTGGCGAAACTGCTCGTCATACCGTAGCCAAGCAGTCCCCCCGTAGGTCCTATACGCTTCACAAATGGAATCCAGATAACAAAAAAGCGCCGAACAGTTATCCGGAGCCTTTTCCCCCACCACACTGGCCAGTATCACAAAGGCCTGCAACCAATTCTGAAAAGTGCGAGGAATAAGGCGATAACGCCGCCGTTCTTCCTCGTCCTTTTTGCTCTCGTCCGGTTTAACCCGATCCAGGTTAAACTTTTCCAACGGAAGCAATGAGAATATTTCAACATATTCATCCTTCCATATTTTTTCCCTGGTCTCCTGCTTCAGATGCGCACCCAACGGCCCATCAAAGCAGACATACACTTCCCCTCTCGCTTTGTCATCTAAGCGAACAACATCCACTGCAGCCGCAGCTGCGGCAGCGGGAGCCGCAGCTGCGGCAGCGGGAGCCGCCACCACCGGCTCACCAACCACACTGCCACTGGCAACCCCTCCAGCCGCAGGAGCCACAACCTCCTGCCCCGTCGCTCCCTGCCACACCATGCTAGGGCCCCCCACAGGGGCAAACAAACCCCTGACCAACCTCAACAACTCGGATGCCACACTGCCGTCACCCGGCACCGCATTCATGACCTGCCCACCACTCGGGCCACCAAGCAAACCACCCGTACCGCCAACCACATTCACACCCTGCACGCCATCCATATCACCAGACACACCATCCATAGCCAAACCAGGTGTACGAGAAATAGGAAAAACTGTGGTCTTACCAGGCTGACTCCGAGAAGATCCCGAAACAGCCGTCACATGTCCTCCGCGACGTACTCCAATCGTTTCGCCGACATCCACGATATAGTCCCCGGTGTCGTCCTCCGCGACGTCCTCCTCCACGATGGCATCATCCTCCTCACTGGACCCAGGTCCCGGGAGCCCGCCGTCCGGCAGACTCGACCTTAGACCCCGTCCGCCCGCAGCACCACATATCCTCCGCGCCGTCCGCGACGATCCAGCCGCTGGCTCCTCCACGTAAACTCTGCCTGGGGCATGCCGGCCGGCATCCCCGCGCGCTCCAGCGGACCCCGACGCCGTCCCAACGCTGTCCATCCTCTGTTCCAAAAGGCCGGGCCCCGCTGATCCGGGCCGTCTCCGTATAGAATCCCCCGCCGGCACTGGGACCCTATGCTCCTGCATAGGCCCCGCTCGTTTCTTTGCCCGTGCCGCTGATGCCACTGCGGCCTCATCCGTGCCCTGCGACCCCGTTGACCCACGCAACCCAGCTGGCCCCCGCGACCCCGCAGGCACACGCGACCCTGCAGGCACACGCGACCGCGGCGGGTCAGGTGACCTTGCCGGGTCAGGCGAGCCCGCCGGATCACGAGGGCGCGCCGGGCCAGGTGAGTGTGAGGGGTCACGTGACCGCGCCGGGCCAGGTGACTGTGAGGGGCCACGTGACCACGCCGGGTCAGGTGACCGCGCCGGCCCACGTGACCGCGCCGGCCCACGTGACCGCGCCGGCCCACGTGACCGCGCCGGGCCGTGCGGCCGCGGCGGGTCAGGTGAGCGCGCCGGGTCAGGTGAGCCCGCCGGATCACAAGGACCGCAGTGCGCCGCGAACCGGAAGAGGAGGGGAGGCCGGCCATGTCGCTCACCGCCCCGCTGCCTTTCTGCCCGCGGCCCGACTTCCGGCCTGGGCCTTGCGACGTCCCGGCTCCCGGATCCACCGCCGCACGTCCACTGGGGCTCCGTCTCCGCTGCCGGCTCCTCGGCGTCATCTCAGGGCTGAGGCGCTCCGGAGGCCGCGTTCTTCGCTGCCGCTTCGGAGGCAGGGGGGTCCCATCCTCAGCGCCGTCGCCGGTCCATCGCTGCAGCTGTTCCTCCATCCACCGCTGTCCACGCTGCTCCGCCATCCTCTTCATCTGCGCCATGAAGTCTTCCATCTTCAGGATCCAGCCGGAACGATTACAGTCACTGTCCAGGTAGGAATGGCCCACCCCCCTCTGACCTGCCCTATATACAACCCCCTATAGCACCACCCCCTGACCAATCACACTGACCCCTGATCCTGGCTGACCCTTAGCACCACCCCCAAATTTCGCGCCCAAACTGACTTTCTTCATTAACCCCTTATTAACCCTATGGCCTGGCATCCCTCCTAGTCATGTAGCCCTCCCTTGAGCCCCTTCGGGGCAGCAGTCCGGGCTCTTCCTTTAGGCACCTTCAAGTAGTATATAGCCCCCATATCATTTAATGCACCCACATGGTCGTCTGGCCACAGTGATTAATACATATTCACTTTTCCTTGTTCCCCCGCTGCTCCAGTCTCCTCGACGCGTCCACTGCTGTCGCTCTGACATCACTGCAAGCGCACAGTGTTGACATCACCGCGCTCCTCTGCAGAGCTGTCAGAGCGCCAACCGACACAGCGGGGAGAATGATAAGAGGCGGCGCGCTGCTCCCTCTCATCATTGCTCTCAATTGTATCGGCAACTGCGATGCCGATACAATTGAAAGCGCGATCCTTGGCGTGGGGGGAGGCCGGTGACAGAGCAGGCATCGGGCCCCCGAGTAGCGGTACACCACTCCTGCCACAGAGAGTGCCCCCCCTCCCCCCCCCAGCAGCCCAGGGCCCCGGCATTTGACCAGGTTTGCCGGGTGCTGACGCCGGCCCTGACAATAAGAAGGATAATATTTATTTATATAGTGCTAACATTTTCTGCAGCGCTTTGAAAATTTATTTATACCCATTTTTCTGTACATTGTATAGACAAATGGATGGTGCCATTACAGCTTCAACATGTTCCGCAAAAATCAAGCCCTCATACTGTTGAGCGGACAAAAGAAATTACAAGTTACAGTTGTTTAAAAAAGGGGAGGGAAAAATACAAATGTGAATATAAATATACATAGAGATACACAGTTGAAAAAAGTTTACATACACTCTCTATAAAGACACATCTGCAGATTTTTCTCAATATCTGAAATGAAATCAGAATAAACCTTTCCAGTTTTAGGTCAATTAGGAGCCAAAATGACATTTGCCAAATGCTAGAATAATGAGAGAGAGAGAGAATGTTTAAGGGATTTGTATTACTTTCTGCAAAGTCAAAAGTTTACATACACTAAAGGGAGCTTTACATACTGCGACATTGCTAGCAATGTCGCGAGCGATAGCACCTGCCCCCGTCGTTGGTGCGATATGTGGTGATTGCTGCCGTAGCGAACATTATCGCTACGGCAGCGTCACACGTACATACCTGTTCTGCGACGTCGCTGTTGCTGCCGAACAATCCCTCCTTCAAGGGGGAGGTGCGTTCGGCGTCACAGCGGCGTCACAAAACGGCCGTCCAATAGGAGGGGAGGAGATGAGCAGCTGGAACATGCCGCCCATCTCCTTCCTTCCTCATTGCCGGTGGACGCACGGAAGGAGATGTTCGTCGTTCCTGCGGTGTCACACACAGCGATGTGTGATGCCGCAGGAACGACGAACAACCAGCGGCATGCACCACCAACGATATTATGAAAAGGAGCGACGTGTCTACGATCAGCGATTTTTGACGTTTTTGCGATCGTTGATCGTCGTTCCTAGCTGTAATATGCTGCAATGTCGCTAATGACGCAACATGTGCGTCACAAACACCGTGATCCAGACGATATATCGTTAGCGATGTCGCGGCGTGTAAAGCACCCTTTAGAGTACTGTGCGTTTAAACAATATGGGACAGCTCATATGATAAGGTCATGTCTTTGCAGCTTCTGATTGGTTTATTGGCAACAGCTGAGTTAAGTAGAGACACACCTGTGGATGGATTTCAATGCACACCTTCTTTGTGTAGCACCATGTGAAGTCAAAAGAAACCCGCCAAGCTCTCAGGAAGAGACTTGTGGACTTGCGCAAGTCTGGTTAATCCTTGGGTGCAATCTCCAGATACCTGAAGGTGCCTCGTCCATCTGTACAAACAATTATACGCAAGTACAAACAAGATGGGAATGTCCAAGCATACCGCTCAGGAAGGAGACGGGTTCTGTGTACCAGAGATGAATGTGCTTTGGGCAGACATGTGCATATCAACCCAAGAACAAAAGCAATGACCTTGTGAAGATGCTGGAGGAAGCTGGTAAGATTGTGTCATTATCCACAGTGAAACAAGTACTGTATCAACATGGGCTGAAAGGCCACTCTGCCAGGAAGAAGTCATTACTCCAAAAGTAACATCAATAAGCCAGATTAAGTGCTGTGGCTTAATGCAAAAAAATGTTTTTACCGTTTCCCTAATTCTTGCCCCCCAGCCCTTTTTTCTTTGTTTGTTTTTTTTTTCTTTTCATCTCTTTTTTTCTTTTCTACTATATTTGGAAAAGTTTTGGACCTCAGATACAGCCCGTATCTTATTATTGGGTTACCCAAATATGTCCTCTCATTTATTAATTTTGTTATAATTTTATTTATCTGTCAAAGTGGCACTTTCATAATTGGTTGTGTATCTTTTTGAATTTTTTTTTTTCTCATGGTCCTTATGAACCAAATGTATTGCTGCATTATGACTCTTTCTTTATTGTTTGTATGAAAGTTTCAATAAAAATAGATTGAACATATAAAGGCAGATTGTTTGCAAATGCACACAGGAACAAATGCCTTAATTTTTGGAGACGTCCTGTGTCTGACAAAACTAAAATTAAACTGTTTGTCCATAATCACCATAGTTACGTTTGAAGGAAAAAGGGAGAAGCTTTGAAGCTTAAGAACACCATCCCACCTGTGGGACACATAGGTGCCAATCGCATCATCATGTTGTGAGGTTGTTTTGCTGCAGGAGGGACTAGTGCAATTCACAAAATAGATGGCATCATGAGGAAAGAAGATCATGTGGCAATATTGAAGCAATATCTCATGACATCAGTCAGGAACTTAAAGCTTGGGCGGAAATGGGTCGTCCAAATGGACAATGACCTGAAGCATCCTGCCAAACTGGTTACAAAAGTGGCTTAAGGATAACAAAGTCAACGTTTTGGAGTGGCCATCACAAAGTCCTGTTCTCAGTCCTATGGAAAATGTATGGGCAAAGCTGAAAAGGCAGGTACAACAAAGCGACCTACTAACATGGCTCAGTTACACTAGTTCTGTCAGGAAAAATGGGCCCAAATTCCTACCAACTACACCGTGTGCAGAATTGTATTATGAGGTTTTTGTTGGTATTTATGGCCATAAAAACGGAAGCCTACAACCCTCATCACGGAACCTCATGCTTGTAGGTCCCTACACTAAATATAAAAATAGCAACACGAAGAGGAATAAATATCCTCCAAAAATGGGAGTTTGTAGGCTTGCGTTTTTATGGCCATAAATACCAATAGAAACCTCATATTTTTTTGTACAGGCTAAAGCCAGGCCCCTTTCTGTTGGGCCTTGCATTTTAGAGTTTCTGTCCCTGCATGATACATAGGTGGGGTACGGCTTGGCAGCCCGCCTGATCTAATAGTATTGGCATGACTTAATAGGCTGCGAGCTTGTGACTGTTATCTGCATGTGTGAACAGCGCTCTATGCAAGCCATCAGTGTGGAGGTTTATCATCTAGCAATCGCCCCCTCCAGTCCATGGAGGTGTGTGTGTGATTTGCTCCTCCTGCACCTGTGATGCGTCCACTAGTGGGGGTTTAGCTGTATCCTGGTAGAGTATTAGTTTTTGGCCTGGGCGATGTACACACTGCAAGTACTATCTTAGGAGGATATCTGTTTGTGCAGGTAACTATTACTGTGCAGAATTATTAGGCAACTTAATAAAAACCAAATATATTTCCATCTCACTTGTTTATTTTCACCAGGTAAACCAATATAACTGCACAAAATTTAGAAATAAACATTTCTGACATGCAAAAACAAAACCCAAAACAATTAGTGACCAATATAGTCACCTTTCTTTATGAGGACACTCACCAGCCTACCATCCATAGATTCTGTCATTGCTTGATCTGTTTACAATCAACATTGCGTGCAGCAGCCACCACAGCCTTCAGACACTGTTCCGAGAGGTGCACTGTTTTCCCTCCCTGTAGATCTCACATTTTATGAGGGACCACAGGTTCTCTATGGGGTTCAGATCAGGTGAACAAGGGGGCCATGTAATTATTTTTTCATCTTTTAGACCTTTACTAGCCAGCCACGCTGTGGAGTAGGTGGATGCTTGTGATGGAGCATTGTCCTGCATGAAAATTATGTTTTTCTTGAACGATACCGACTTCTTCCTGTACCACTGCTTGAAGAAGTTGTCTTCCAGAAACTGGCAGTAGGTCTGGGAGTTGAGCTTCACTCCATCCTCAACCCGAAAAGGTCCCACAAGTTCATCTTTGATGATACCAGCCCATACCAGTACCCCACCTCCACCTTGCTGGCGTCTGAGTTGGAGTGGAGCTCTCTGCCCTTTACTGATCCAGCCTCTGGCCCATCCATCTGGCCCATCAAGAGTCACTCTCATTTCATCAGTCCATAAAACCTTTGAAAAATCAGTCTTAAGATATTTCTTGGCCCAGTCTTGACATTTTATCTTATGTTTCTTGTTCAAAGGTGGTGGTTTTCAGCCTTCCTTACCTTGGCCATGTCCATGAGTATGGCACACCTTGTGCTTTTTGATACTCCAGTAACGTTGCAGCTCTGAAATATGGCCAAACTGGTGGCAAATGGCATCTTGGCAGCTTCACGCTTGATTTTCCTCAATTCATGGGCAGTTATTTTGTGCCTTTTTTGCCCAACACACTTCTTGCGACCCTGTTGGCTATTTGCCATGAAACGCTTAATTGTTCGGTGATCACGCTTTAAAAGTTTGTCAATTTCAAGACTGCTGCATTCCTCTGCAAGACATCTCACAATTTTGGACTTTTCAGAGCCCATTAAATCTCTCTTCTGACCCATTTTGCCAAAGGAAAAGAAGTTGCCTAATAATTAAGCACACCTTATATAGGATGTTGATGTCATTACACCGCACCCCTCCTCATTACAGAGATGCACATCACCGGATTTACTTTATTGGTAGTTGGTTCTCAGCTTATACAGCCTGGAGTAGGACAACATGTATAAAAAGTATCGTGATCAAAATACTCATTTGCCTAATAATTCTACACACAGTGTATTATGAGAAGCTTGTGGAAAGAGATCCAAAACGTTTGACCCAGTTCATGCAGTTTAGGGGCAATGGTACCAAATACTAATGAAATGTGTGTAAATTTATGACTTTGCAGAAAGTAATAAAAATGCCTTAAAACATTCTCTCTCATTATTCTGGAATTTGGCAAATATAAATAATTTTGGTTGCTAATTGACCTAAAACAGCAAAGGTGTATTCTGATTTCATGTCAGATAGTGAGAAAAACATGCAGATGTGTCTTTTTAGAAAGTGTAAGGCAACTTCTGGTTTCAACTGTATGTCGAGCCACTGTGTGTGTGTGTGTGTGTGTGTGTGTGTGTGTGTGTGTGTGTGTGTGTGTGTGTGTGTGTGTGTGTGTGTGTGTGTGTGTGTGTGTGTGTGTGTCAAAAATAGAACACCACTGTATCTTGAATGAAAAGAAAATTATATATATCACACACACATATATATATATATATATATATATATATACACATTTGCACTGTATATTTCACAAATACAAATACAAACAAACAAACTAAAAAAAAAAAACAACAACACACACTTCATATGTATCAAGCTAAAAGGTAAAAAAATCAAACCATAAAAATCCTGGTATAGAGAGATGTCTATCTACAGTATGTACCAGTACACTGTGCCTATAAAGAGGAACATCACATCATGCTGCCTGCCATGTAAGGCTAAGTTCACACTTCAGTTGTTTTGCATCAGTCACATGCGTTGCTTGACGCATGTGACTGATGCATTGTACAACGGATGACAACGGTGACAAAGAAAAGAATTTCTGTGTCGGACTCCGTTGTGTGCTGCGGCGGAGTTTGGGGGGCGGAGCTCGGGGGGCGGAGCTGAGGACGTCAGTGCCGCGGTCTGCATGGCTGGGGACAGGTGTGTGTGTGTGTGTGTGTGTGTGTGTACATGCGGAGTGCGGGAGGGGGCGGAGCCGAGTGGTGAAGTGTTAGCCTCCTTGCACACTGTATCCAGGGTAAATATCGGGTAACTAAAAGCAAAGCACTTTTTGCTTGGTTACCCAATATTTATCTTGGATACCAGCTTAGCGCTGGCTCCGTGCACCCGTAACCACTGTAAATATCGGGTAACTAACCAAAGCGCATTGCTTGGTTACCCGATGTTTATCCTGGTTACGGGGGCGGGGAGCCAGAGAGCGCATGCACAGCAAAATCCTACGGATCGCGCTGCTCAAAAAACGTTACATGCTGCGTTGCTCCCGCCCGGCGGTCAGTTAAAAAACAACTGACCGCGACGCAGCGGATGCAACGCAGCATCATCAGTCACAATCCGTCACAGGATTCCTGCAAAATATTTTGCAGGATACCGTAATTCCTCAAGGCTACGGATTGTGACTGATACAAAACAACTGAAGTGTGAACTTAGCCTTAGAGGTTATAAGTCCAAACCCCATACATACAGTAGTAATGCCCCCACCCCCATACATACAGTGTATGTGTGAGGCAGAGGACAGACTCTGCTGGCATTACTGTATCATGGAGCCTGTGCGTGTTCCTATCCTAGGTAACCAGCCGCTGAGTCTGCAGGGTGTCCATTAGCCTAGGCAACGTGCTGTATACAATAGCAATTAAAACTCCTTTGGTCTCAGAAACAGTAGGATTTTTATAAGACCTAAATTGGAAAAAGGTGGTTTCATCTAGCAATTTGCAATTTTGCCCATTAATAAAGATGAGACCACCTTAACTGAACCATCATGAGTTTTTTTATGACAATCATTGAACAGATATAAATATAGCCAATGGGTGACGGATGCTTCAAACAAAAAACCAACGTGATGTAATCAAGAATATCAGGATTTAGGTTGTGGCGGCTTTGAGGCTTTTCATAGCAAACGGCTGCTGGCCACAGACTGCAGGGTATAGCATTGTACTGTAACTAGTAATGTTAATCAGTGGAGCTATATAAAGTGTACGTGAGGCTCGAGCTAAGTTCCTAATTATAGTCCACATTCCTTCAGTATTTTGTAGGTTGTGAATACCGGATTGCTAATAATATGGCATCATCTATCGCAGCACCATCAGCTTCATTTTTTACATTTTGCCCACAGATCATCATTTTAGGATAACTTATTAAGGGAATTGGGTTTAGAAGGGGAAGTTACTGTGCAAGAATCAAGCAATTGAATTTATAGTATTTTTTCGTTTCCGCGTCCCACATGAGCGTCTAATGCCACCTACTGTCTATTGTTAGAACAGAAGATACTGTCTAAAGACTCGTGCACATGGCAGAGCCGCGGAGAATAGAAAGCGCCGTACGTGCGGGGTTCAATAGGATTCATGCAGCAACTGATACAGTATCATGTGGGGGATTTTTGTATGAAATCAGGGGCATACCGCGGTGCAGTGAAGGGCTTCTACAGCTCTATAGCAGCATTATCCCACCTCTGTACAAAATAAAGCCATTATATGGGCTTCAGCATGAGCCCTACACATAACATACAGCTCTTCTCTGAGATCAGGATAGTTTTATATCTGAATAGAAAATATTTGCATCTAGAATCTATGTAATGAGACAATAACCCTACATGATATCGGGGTGTGGGCCATAGTCTACCCTAAGAGCATTGCATCTAGGAGGCAATATCTTCATACTCTGCTATACAGGCTCCAAAGACTCCACTTTACAGCTGCTCCATATTAAAGGAGTCACACCGCCTCTGTGCACTGCCGTACAGGCTCCAAAGACTCTGCATTATAGCTCCTACATACTAAGGAGTGACACCGCCTCTGTGCTCTGCCATACAGGCTCCAAAGACTCTGCATTATAGCTCCTACAAACTAAGGAGTCACACCGCCTCTGTGCACTGCCATACAGGCTCCAAAGACTCTGCTTTATAGCTCCTACATACTAAGGAGTCACACCGCCTCTGTGCACTGCCATACAGGCTCCAAAGACTCTGCATTATAGCTCCTACATACTAAGGAGTCACACCGCCTCTGTGCTCTGCCATACAGGCTCCAAAGACTCTGCATTATAGCTCCTACATACTAAGGAGTCACACCGCCTCTGTGCACTGTCATACAGGCTCCAAAGACTCTGCATTATAGCTCCTACATACTAAGGAGTCACACCGCCTCTGTGCTCTGCTATACAGGCTCCAAAGACTCTGCATTATAGCTCCTACATACTAAGGAGTCACACCGCCTCTGTGCACTGTCATACAGGCTCCAAAGACTCTGCATTATAGCTCCTACATACTAAGGAGTCACACCGCCTCTGTGCTCTGCCGTACAGCCTCCAAAGACTGCATTATAGCTGATCCAAACTAAGGAGTCACACCGCCTCTGTGCTCTGCCGTACAGGCTCCAAAGACTCTGCATTATAGCTCCTACATACTAAGGAGTCACACCACCTCTGTGCTCTGCCGTACAGGCTCCAAAGACTCTGCATTATAGCTCCTACATACTAAGGAGTCACACCGCCTCTGTGCACTGCCATACAGGCTCCAAAGACTCTGCATTATAGCTCCTACATACTAAGGAGTCACACCGCCTCTGTGCTCTGCCATACAGGCTCCAAAGACTCTGCATTATAGCTCCTACATACTAAGGAGTCACACCACCTCTGTGCACTGCCATACAGGCTCCAAAGACTCTGCATTATAGCTCCTACATACTAAGGAGTCACACCGCCTCTGTGCTTTGTAGTACAGACTCCAAAGACTATGCTTTATACTTGATCCAAACTAAGGAGCCCTACCGCACCTGTGCTCTGCCTTAAAGCTGCTCCATACTAAGGAGTCACACCATCGCTGTGCTGTGCCATACAGGCTCCAAAAACTCTGCTGTATAGCTGCTCCATAATAAAGGAATCCCACGGCCTCTGGGGACTACCGTGCAGGCTCCAAAGACTTGGCTCCTCACCCTCCCCATAATAGGGCCTCGCAGCCTCTGTGTGATCCCGTGTTATTCTGTCTCTGTATTGTGTAGCATCCTCTCCGGCCCAGGAGATGTGGTATGATCAGACCACGTCCCTGTACGGTCAGACACGGCCATTACACAGTACACAGCAGGGAGACATATATAAGATTATCTCAGCACAGGAAACATTGTATTGTTTTTGGTTTTATAAAATATCTAATTGTGGAACGCATTGTTATTATTATTCCATTTTTTTAGAGAACTGTGTGTCTGATAATATGCCAATACAATGTCCAATTTTGATCCCATTGTAGTCCTCTCCTGATGAAGTGTGTTCAACTCTGAAACACAGAATAATAAAACGGTTCTTTTTTTTCAACATAATTTCCATTGAATATCTTATTGACCAGCAGATTTATCCGTATAACATTTTCCACTATTGCATTTTCTGCTTTTTTTTTTATTCCACTACATGGAGCAGCAGCTGGTATCTGTACCTACAGAAGAGTTGTGCCTCACAAAACCTGGCCATTTTTTTCGCCCACGTGAAAAAAGAACCCCCACCCCCACCCCCCCCCCCACAAAATACAAGAAGTCTGAATGAAGCATAACACAGAGCTGTAAGGGCGATTGTGTCATTTTGCAGATACGCCAGCTACATTAAAGACTTACATAAACTCTGCAACAGCACAATGTTTTTGTTTTTTTTTAATAAATGCTATTTAGAAAGGTGCCTAATTTTACATTTCCAAAGAAAAACAAAACATATAAAAACAAAACAGTGCAAAAGGTGGACAAAACATTAAAAGGGAATCTATCAGCAGAATTTCACCCCACAAACTATTTACAGTGCCTTGCGAAAGTATTCGGCCCCCTTGAATTTTTCAACATTTCCCCACATTTCAGGCTTCAAACATAAAGATAAAAATTTTAATGTTATGGTGAAGAATCAACAAGTGGGACACAATTGTGAAGTTGAATGAAATTTATTGCTTATTTTAAACTTTTTAAAAAAATAAATAGCTGAAAATTGGGGCGTGCAATATTATTCATCCCCTTTACTTTCAGTGCAGCAAACTCACTCCAGAAGTTCATTGAGGATCTCTGAATGATCTAATGTTGTCCTAAATGATTGATGATAAATATAATCCACCTGTGTGTAATCAAGTCTCCATATAAATGCCCCTGCTCTGCGATTATCTCAGTGTTCTGTTTAAAGCAAAGAGAGCATCATGAAGACCAAGGAACACAACAGGCAGGTCTGTGATACTGTTGTGGACAAGTTTAAAGCCGGATTTGGTTACAAAAAGATTTCCAAAACTTTAATCATCCCAAGGAGCACTGTGCAAGCGATCATATTGAAATGGCAGGAGTATCATGCCACTGCAAATCTACCAAGGCCCGGCCGTCCATCCAAACTTTCATCTCAAACAAGGAGAAGACTGATCAGAGATGCAGCCAAGAGGCCCATGATCACTCTGGATAAACTGCAGAGATCTACAGCTGAGGTGGGAGAGTCTGTCCATAGGACAACAATCAGTCGTACACTGCACAAATCTGGCCTTTATGGAAGGGTGGCAAGAAGAAAGCCATTTCTCAAAGATATCCATAAAAAGTGTTGTTTAAAGTTTGCCACAAGCCACTGGGAGAGACACCAAACGTGGAAGAAGGTGCTCTGGTCAGATGAAGCCAAAATCGAACTTTTTGGGCACAATGCCAAAGGATATGTTTGGCGTAAAAGGAACACCGCTCATCACCCTGAACACACCATCCCCACTGTCAAACATGGTGGTGGCAGCAGCATGATTTTGCGCCCGCTTTGCTTCAGCAGAGACAGGGAAGATGGTTAAAATTGATGGGATGATGGATGGAGCCAAATACAGGACCATTCTTGAAGAAAACCTGTTGGAGTCTACAAAAGACCTGAGACTGGGATGGAGATTTGTCTTTCAACAACACAATGATCCCAAACAAAGCAAAATCAACAATGGAATGTTTCACATATAAACGTATCCAGGTGTTAGAATGGCCAAGTCACAGTCCAGACCTGAATCCAATCGAGAATCTGTGGAAAGAGCTGAAAACTGCTCTCCATCCAACCTCACTCAGCTCCAGCTGTTTACAAAGGAAGAATGGGCAAGAATTTCAGTCTCTCGAAAAACTGATAGACACATACCCCAAGCGACTGCAGCTGTAATCGCTGCAAAAGGTGGCGCTATGAAATATTAACTTAAAGGGACGAATTTTCAGTTTTGTTTTTTTTTACAAAAAGTTTAAAATAAGCAATAAATTTCGTTCACCTTCACAATTGTGTCCCACTTGTTGATTCTTCACCATAACATTAACATTTTTATCTTTATGTTTGAAGCCTGAAATGTGGGAAAAGGTTGAAAAATTCAAGGGGGCTGAATACTTTTGCAAGGCACTGTATATTCACATGTAACCCTCTCAAAGACAAATCCAGCAATACGTTTACCTGGCTGATCTATTCCTCAGTTACTGAAAAAACAGTGTTTCAATATATATGGAAATGAGGCTGAAGAGCTATTTGTAGATCTGAAGCCTATGTCACTCCAGCTCCATTTCCTGCCTCCTCCACTGCCTTAAGTCACACAACATAGAGGCTGAAAGTAAAGTAGAAGTAGGCAGTGCTGGGATGGAATTAGAGCTGGAGTGACAGAGGCTTCAGATCTACAAATAGCTCTTCAGCCTCATTTGTATACAAAGTCAAACACTGACTTCTCTGTAATAAATGAACTGGCCATGTAAAGGTATTGCTGTCTTTGAAGGAACTACATGTACATACAAATAGTGTGGGGGTGAAATGCTCCTGAAAGATCCCTTTAAAGTTAACAAATAATTTGAGTTCATACATGAGGTTTATCATCACTGGCAGTTAAAGTGTAAGAGTTTTGGAGCAGCTCTGGAAGGTGGACAAATCAGGAGTCGGTAATATATCCATTTTATTTAAAAGGTAGGAAAACCCCTTTAATTTACTCCTCCAGTAGAAAAATCCATTACTCCTTATAGCGTCTTCACATTCAGAATGTACCTTCATCTTGGCATGTTTGACCATTTACATGCAGTCATGTTGCATCAGATTGTGTTATACTCATCCTATAGTAAAAAAGGATACATTTGTTAAGTGATATACATGCCTCACGGTTTTGTATGGCTCCAACAAGACCATCATTTACACAAGTTAGTAAACATGAGGTGGGAGAGTCTGTCCATAGGACAACAATCAGTGCACAAATCTGGCCTTTATGGAATAGTGGCAAGAAGAAAGCCATTTCTGAAACATATCCATAAAAAGTGTTGTTTAAAGTTTGCCACAAGCCACCGGGAGACACACCAAACATGGAAGAAGGTGCTCTGGTCAGATGAAGCCAAAATCGAACTTTTTGGGCACAATGCCAAAGGATATGTTTTATTATGGGGTAGAGGGGACTTGTATGATATTTCCTTGTAGGCATTCAGGTAAATAATAGGGTTTTTTTTATCTTTATAGGTATCTTTCTGCGTTTTTTTAAATTTTTTTATTCAATTTTGATTTGTCCATGATGAAATTGCAACACCCTGCTCTGACCAGTGGGTCTCCTGCCGAATGAACAGCCTCGTAAGCATAATCAGTTGTCAGGAGACCTTCCAGTCAGTTATTGCATTCCAAGCACTGACCATATATCATAAACGTGTGAATCCAGTCTCAAGGCTAGACCTGCAGTGAGGAATTTGGTACAATTCGGCATAGTAGGTCAGTTAACATGAACTGCCACTCGCACTGCTGTCCACCCTGTCTTCATAATGAAAAACTAGAGATACCAGGAAGGCCAAGATAAGAAGAGGCTGCTCACACTGCTGTCCACCCCATCTAGCTGATCTAACACTGGAGATACCAGGAAGGCCAAGATAAGAAGAGGCTGCTCACACTGCTGTCCACCCCATCTAGCTGATCTAATACTGGAGATACCAGGAGTGCCAAAGTAAGAAGAGGCTGCTCACACTGCTGTCCACCCCATCTAGCTGATCTAATACTGGAGATACCAGGAGTGCCAAAGTAAGAAGAGGCTGCTCACACTTCTGTCCACCCCATCTAGCTGATCTAATACTGGAGATACCAGGAGTGCCAAAGTAAGAAGAGGCTGCTCACACTGCTGTCCACCCCATCTAGCTGATCTAAATACTGGAGATACCAGGAGTGCCAAAGTAAGAAGAGGCTGCTCACACTGCTGTCCACCCCATCTAGCTGATCTAATACTGGAGATACCAGGAGTGCCAAAGTAAGAAGAGGCTGCTCACATTGCTGTCCTCAGTCTAGCTGATCAAATACGGAAGATACCAGGAGTGCTAAGGTAAGAAGGGACCACTGATACTACTGTCCATCCTATCTACAGTGGGTATGAAAGTATTCAGACCCCTTTAAATGTTTCACTCTTTGTTTCATTGCAGCCATTTGGTAAATAAAAAAAAAAGTTCATTTTTTTCTCAATGTACATTCTGCACCAATCTTGACAGAGAAAAAAAAAAAAGCAGAAATGTTGAGATTTTTGCAAATTTATTAAACAAGAAAAACTGAAATATCATATGGTCATAAGTATTCAGCCTTTCTGCTCAGACACTCATATTTAAGTCAAATGCTGTTTATTTCCTTGTAATCCTCCTTGAGATGGATCTACTTCTTCATTGGAGTCCAGCTATGTTTAATTAAACTGATAGGACTTGATATAAGACCTCACCGCTCACAATACATGTCAGACCAAATGAGAATCATGAGGTCAAAAGGAACTGCCCAAGGAGCTCAGAGACATAATTGTGGCAAGGCACAGATCTGGAGAAAAGGTTACAAAATAATTTCTGCAGTACTCAAGAGCACAGTGGCCTCCATAATCCTTAAATGGAAGAAGTTTGGGACCACCAGAACTATTCCTAAACCTGATCGTACTGCCAAATTGAGTATTCGTGGGAGAAAAGCCTCGATGAGACAGGTAAAGAACCACCCCAAGATCACTGTGGCTGAGCTCCAGAGAAGCAGTATGGAGATAGGAGAAAGTTCCACAAAGTCAACTATCACTGCAGCCCTCCACCAGTCGGGCCTTTATGGCAGAGTGGCCCGACGGAAGACTCTCCTCCGTGCAAGACATAGGAAAGCCCCGGATAGAGTTTGCAAAAAAAAAAACAAAAAAAAAAAAAAACGAAAAAAAAAAAAAAAAACACATGAAGGACTCCCAGACTATGAGAAATAAGAAAATAAGATTCTCTGGTCTGATGAGATGAAGATAGAACTTTTTGGTGATAATTCTAAGTAGTATGTGTGGAGAAAACCAGGCACTGCTCATCACCTGCTCAATACAATCCCAACAGTGAGACATGGTGGTGGCAGCATCATGCTATGGGGGTGTTTTTCAGTTGCAGGGACAGGACGACTGGTTACAATTGAAGGAAAGATTAATGCGGCCAAGTACAGAGATATCCTGGACGAAAACCTCTTCCAGAGTGCTCTGGATCTAAGACTTGGCCAAAGGTTCACTTTCCAACAAGACAATGACCCTAAGCACACAGCTAAAATAACAAAGGAGTGGCTTCAGAACAACTCTGTGACCATTCTTGACTGGCCCAGCCAGAGCCCTGACCTGAACCCAATTGAGCATCTCTGGAAAGACCTGAAAATGGCTGTTCACCAACGTTCACCATCCAACTTGACGGAACTGGAAAGGATCCGCAAGGAAGAATGGCAGAGGATCCCCAAATTCAGGGTTGAAAAACTTGTAGCTCAAAAGGGTGCTTCTACTCAATACTGAGCAAAGGGTCTGAATACTTATGACCATGTGATATTTCAGTTTTTGTAGTTTAATAAATTTGCAAAAAATTTCTACATTTATTGTTTTTTTTTCTGTCAAGATGGGGGATGGGGTTGCAGAGTGTACATTAATGAGAAAAAAAATGAACTTTTTTGATTTTACCAAATGGCTGCAATGAAAGAAAGCGAAAAATGTAAAAGGTGTCTAAATACGTTCTGAACCCACTGTATAAGGCTACTCACACTGCTATCTACCTGGTCTAATCTAACACTGGAGATATCAGGGCTGCTGAGGTAAGAAGAGGCTGGTTACTCTGCGGTGCACCCTCAGTGTTTATCTGTATGACAGTATTGTATAGGCATCTCCATGTCACAGCATTGGAGCTTCTTGCTGTGCAGGCTCCTGTACCAACATTCTGTCAGTGTAACAAGGTGGCAGCCATGTAAATTCTATAGTGATTAACTTCCTAGATAACACAATTTTGATTTGCTAATTAAAAGTACTTATATAGTCTACTCAAAGAATTGAACTGTAACTCTAGTGCCACTTATTGGATGTAGCAATGCTAAAATTAAACATCAACCTTTTAAAAAACGTTTTGCCACGTGACTTGATATAAGAATCTCAGCCCTCCTGCTTTGCCCTGATGAGGGTAGGCACACACCCAAAAACACACTTGTCTGCAATGGAGTGTTTGGTATGGCATCTTATTCTTTGTCATATTAAAAGGTCCTTTAAAAAGGTCAATATTGAGTAAAAGGGTTGTTACATCTAATAGGTAGCACTAGAGATCCTCTCTGAAAAGGGAATTTGCATATTTAAATACCCAAAATGAGCATTACATGGCCTATACGCCTCCTTACATCAAGTACACACTCCGGAAAAGCAAAACCATTATCCCTTAGACTGTAAAACTTTAGGATTTTTTTTTTTTTGTTAACCAAAAAAAAAAAGAACAAAAAAAAAAGGTAAAACTCCGCCATGAATATTCATAAGTAGTCATTTTATTTAAAGAATTAAACGACTTTATAGGTAGATTTCCTGGAAAAAGTTGAGGCACTAGTCTTTACATTTTACCCTATGTCTACATGGGCCAAGCAAAAAAATTGGGAAGAAATAGGATTTCCACCTCCAATTAATCATGTGATGCCTTTGGTTGTATCTGGCAGCATCCGCTACTGTGCAAGCCTTGAAGGGGAAGTGACCATGCATGGGCCCGCTCTGATGTCCAAGCTTTCAAAGAGAATAGGAAGCAAAAAGTAAAGAGGTGATAAAGGATTTACAAAGTGGAAGAGGTAAACCATGCTAACAATATCAGACACATTTATTCCCTGCATAGAATCATGTTTTGCTAGGAAAAACAGCAATTTTTTTTACAAGACAGCTTCATTTATAACCCAAGGATTAGGTTGTATGGGCTATTACAAGCCCCCCACCATTCAAGATCTCCTTCATTATTGTGACACTGGGGGACTCAAGCCATCCATGTATTTCTTGGACAGCTATTGAATATAAGTGAATATAAGAAACTTTGTAATAGATCTAATCAGAGTTATTCTTCTTTCTCCACTTAAGAGCCACTTCTCACCATCCAATCACATAAAAAAAAACAAAACATGAATCAGTCTGGATCAAAAGAAAGACGGATTTCCAGGACAGCATAGTGAGAAACTAGATAGTGGCCATTTTTGTATAATGGTATACAAATGCATAATCGTTATTAAATATAAGTACACGAGAAAGTATAAAACTTTACGTGCATGTCAGTAAAAACATGGGGAGATGGCACAGACCAGAATACAAATCTGGTAATATATATATATACTGTGTGTGTGTAAATATATATATATATATATATATATATATATATATATATATATATATATATACACATATACATATACATATACATATACACACACATGCATACATACACACATATATATATACATACACATACATATTATATATATATTATATATACATACTGTGAGACTGTGACCGGGCTGGTCCATGACGGCCGGTACGTCTCGCCCCGGTTGTGCTCCCTCCATGTATAGTAAGCAACTCCAGGGTTAAACCTGTTTCCCTACAGGCTGAACGGAGGGTTTAAAAGGAAAGAGAAACTTGGGCGTGGTGGCCTAGTGTGTGAGGGAGTGAACACAACTCCCTGTGTATCTGCCGGAGAAACAAGTGTATGCTATATTGGACTTGTGGTTTGTGCAATAAACCGTGTGCTGTGACCCTTAATGCCTGGATCCCGTGTCTTCTGCTGCGCAGCCGACCACGCTACCTCACATATGGTGGAGAATGCGGGCATGCCAGCCCGGTGAGGTGCAGCTTCCGTTCCTGGTGTCCCGGTAGCACATGTCCTGGATTCAAGCAGCTATACTACAGCCCAAACCCGGCGACGCCATGGAGGACATACTTAAGCAGCTGGTTCAGGCCAATGCACGTCAGGAGCAAAGGCACCAAGAACAGATGGTTCTCCTGGCCAAGGCGATCCGTGCCGGACCGGCAGCAACCACCCCGGAACCGGGTGACGACGGCAGCGTCCGGAAAACGGTGAGACAAGCGTTGCAAAAGATGACCCCGGGGGATGATGTGGAAGCGTTCCTGGCGGTGTTTGAGCGGGTGGCCGAGCGGGAAAAGCTGCCGACCCCCCAGTGGGCTGAGGTATTGTCGCCCTATCTGACGGGGGAGCCCCAAAAAGCGTACCTGGACCTCTGTACCGAGGACGCCATAGACTATGCGACCCTGAAAGCCGAAATACTTGCTCGGTTGGGGGTGAATACCTATGTACGGGCTCAGCGGGTAAATCAGTGGTTCTATGAGGAAGCCAAACCCGTACACTCCCAAGCCTATGACTTGTTGCATCTGGTAAAGAAGTGGTTGCAGCCTGACATTCTGAGCCCTGCGCAAATGGTGGAAAGGGTAGTGGTTGATCGCTTTGTGCGCACTTTACCCGTCACCATTCAACGGTGGGTGGGACAGGGCGACCCAAGTACCCTGGACCAATTAGTGGGCCTGGTAGAGCGGCATGTGGCTACGCAGGACTTGATACGGGACACTGAGACTTTGCGTGCCGCCCGTCGGTCCGGCCCCTCCAAGCCTCGGGCCAAGGATCCACCGCTGACACCGGTGCGGGAGACCGCTACCATCCCTTCTGAGGCCGCGCCCGCCGTCCCTGAGGTCCGGAAGGCCATGTACCCTAAACGACAACTCGTCAAGGGGGTTACCTTCCCTATTAGATGTTGGCGGTGCCAGCGGGTGGGACATATGGAAGCTCAGTGTCCACTCACCACGGAGCCCATGGATTGTGGGGTTACCCGGCGGGGTTCAATGTATGCTCAGGCGGTGTATACCGCGGACCTTGTCTCCCCGGAGACTGCGCCCCACTTGTGCCAAATACAGGTTAATGGATGTCCGGTTACAGGCTTGTTGGATTCCGGAAGCTTAGTGACCCTTGTGTGATCAACCCTAAGGGCTAACATAAAAGGCCACAGGACGTACCGTGGGGGTGGTTTGCATACATGGGGAACGCCGAGACTATCCCACGGGGGTTGTCACCATCACAGCACCCTGCGGACAGGTGCAACATGAGGTGGGACTTATGAACTCTCTTCCCTATGACGTGATCCTAGGAAGGGATCTGCCGTATTTTTGGACTCTATGGAAGGGGCCTCCTAAGTCCCTTCAGGTATTGGACAGTCCGGGACCTGAGCCCGACAATCCCGAATCCGGGACGCCTGCTGTAGGGGTCCCCATGATAGGGACAGAATGTGAACCCGATAGGTCGCCCCTAGAGGTATTGGCAGGAGAGGCTGAGATGGTCGAGCCCATCCCGGAGTTGGAGGCGTCCTCGGATACGTTTGGGACCGCCCAACTCCAGGACCCTACAATACATGCCCGGAGTCGGGTGACAGTGGTTGACGGGGTGGCACAGCTGCCCGGTGCCCAGGTAAGGTACCCCCATTTCGCTCTTAAGCAGGATTTACTCTACCGGGTAGATGAAATACGGGGCGTGGGGGTAGAGCAGTTGGTGGTGCCCCAGCCGTATCGCCGGCGGGTCCTCGACTTGGCTCACAAACACCTGATGAGTGGCCACCTAGGGGTCAAGAAAACGCAGGAGCGAATATTGCAAAGGTTCTATTGGCCCGGGGTCTTTGGGGAGGTAAAACGGTTCTGTGAAACCTGCCCGGAGTGTCAGCTTACCGCACCCCTGGCCCACTTTCGCAGTCCGTTGGTACCGTTACCCATTATAGAAGTCCCCTTTGAACGGATAGGGATGGATCTGGTGGGGCCCCTCGTAAAGTCCGCTCGAGGGCACCAACACATCCTAGTGATCGTTGACTATGCCACCCGGTATCCAGAGGCGATACCTCTCAGACATACTGCAGCAAAGCTTATAGCTCGGGAGTTGTTTGCGGTGTTCTGCCGGGTGGGGTTGCCCAAGGAGATCCTTACAGATCAGGGGACCCCATTCATGTCTAAAGTGACCAAAGAGCTATGCCGGCTACTCCAGATCAAGCAGTTGCGTACGTCTGTGTATCATCCTCAGACGGACGGTTTAGTGGAGCGTTTCAATAAAACCCTGAAAACCATGCTCAAAAGGGTGATCTCCAAAGACGGGAAAGACTGGGATATGATGCTTCCCTATTTGATGTTTGCCATCCGAGAGGTGCCACAGGCATCCACGGGGTTTTCGCCTTTTGAGTTGTTATACGGGCGACATCCCCGGGGATTGTTGGACCTGGCAAAGGAAACATGGGAGCAGGAGCCCACCCCCCATAAAAGTGTGATTGAACACATTTTAGGAATGCAGAACCGCATAAGCGCGGTCATGCCAATTGTGAATGAGCATTTACAGGAGGCTCAGGCCGCGCAAAGCAGCCGCTACAATAGACAAGCCACCGTGCGGACCTTTAAACCCGGAGATCGGGTGTTGGTATTAATCCCCACGGCGGAGAGTAAATTCCTGGCTCAGTGGCAAGGCCCCTACGAGATAAAGGAAAGAAGCGGGGTGGTCAACTATAAGGTATTGCAGCCCGGTAGGCGGAAACCTGAACAAATATACCATGTCAACCTGTTAAAACCTTGGCAGGAACGGGAAAGCCTGATGGTTGATTATTCCCCTTCTCCCTCCTCTTCGGGTCGTTCACTCCCGGCTCCAGCGACCTCCGGAGAGGACGAACCGGAAGTAAGGATCGGAGAAGCCCTCACCAAGCAACAGAGGCGAGAGGCCAGACGGCTGGTTCAGCAGAACCCCGATGTCTTCTCCGAGCTGCCTGGTAGGACAAGTCTGATACGACATGACATTGTCACCGAGCCTCATCAGAAGGTACGCCTGAAGTCATACCGGGTACCGGAGGCTCGAAGACAAGCCATATCAGAAGAAGTGAAGACAATGCTACGCCTAGGGGTCATTGAAAAATCCCGGAGTGAATGGGCTAGTCCCATTGTCCTAATACCAAAACCCGATGGCTCCTTAAGGTTCTGCAATGACTTTAGGAGATTGAACGAAATATCCAAGTTCGATGTCTACCCCATGCCCCGGGTGAATGAGCTGATTGATAGGCTGGGACAGGCGCGATATTTCACCACGCTCGACCTGACCAAGGGGTACTGGCAGATGCCACTGACGGAGTCCGCCAAGGAGAAAACCGCTTTTGTTACGCCGGAGGGTCTCTTCCACTATGTTGTCCTGCCTTTTGGGTTACACGGTGCTCCAGCCACGTTCCAGAGGTTGATGGACTTGGTGCTGGAACCCCACCAGGCGTATGCATCAGCGTACCTTGATGACATCATTATTTACAGCTCTGAGTGGCAGGCCCACTTGGAACAGGTACAAGCGGTGGTGAACGCGCTCAGAACAGCCGGATTGACAGCCAATCCCAAGAAATGTGCGTTGGGACTCACGGAAGCCCGCTACTTGGGCTACGTAATAGGCCAAGGAGTGATTAAGCCCCAAATTAACAAAGTTGAGGCGATCCAGAAGTGGCCTAGACCCCTGACCACGAAGCAGGTTAGGGCTTTCCTGGGTATTGTGGGGTACTACAGGAGGTTTGTGAAGAATTTTGCGGGACTTTCAGCCCCCTTGACGGACCTTCTCAAAGGCAAGAAGTCCGTCATGGTGCGCTGGACTCCGCAGGCCGAGGACTCCTTCCGGGCCTTGAAGGGGGTCCTGTGTGGACAGCCCGTTCTTGTCAACCCTGATTTCCGGAAGGAGTTCATAGTACAGACTGACGCCTCGGAGGTCGGCCTGGGGGCAGTGCTGTCTCAGGTGGTTCAGGGGGAGGAACACCCAGTCACCTTCTTGAGTAGGAAGCTCACCCCTCCCGAGCGGAATTACAGCGTAGTGGAGAAGGAGTGCCTGGCGATTAAGTGGGCCTTGGAGTCCCTGCGCTATTACCTGCTGGGACGGCGGTTTCGCTTGGTGACTGATCACTCTCCGCTGGTCTGGATGCGGTCCGCCAAGGAACGGAATGCCCGGGTTACCCGGTGGTTCCTTTCTCTGCAGAACTTCTGTTTTACGGTTGAACACCGGGCCGGTAGGTTGCAGGGCAACGCCGATGCCTTGTCCCGCGGCCCGTGTTTGATGGCGGGAGTTCAACCCCGCACGCTTGAACTGAGGGGGGGGGTATGTGAGACTGTGACCAGGCTGGTCCATGACGGCCGGTACGTCTCGCCCCGGTTGTGCTCCCTCCATGTATAGTAAGCAACTCCAGGGTTAATCCTGTTTCCCTACAGGCTGAACGGAGGGTTTAAAAGGAAAGAGAAACATGGGCGTGGTGGCCTAGTGTGTGAGGGAGTGAACACAACTCCCTGTGTATCTGCCGGAGAAACAAGTGTATGCTATATTGGACTTGTGGTTTGTGCAATAAACCGTGTGCTGTGACCCTTGATGCCTGGATCCCGTGTCTTCTGCTGCGCAGCCGACCACGCTACCTCACAATACTATATATATATATATATATATATACACGGCACGGTGGCTCAGTGGTTAGCACTGCAGCCTTGCAGCGCTGGGGTCTTGGGTTCAAATCCCACCAAGGACTTGCGTGGGTTTCCCTCCGGGTACTCCGGTTTCCTCCCACACTCAACAGACATACAGATAGGGACTCTAGATTGTGAGCCCCAATGGGGACAGTGTTGCCAATGTATGTAAAGCGCTGTGGAATTAATAGCGCTATATAAATGAATAAAATTATTATATATTATAATATACACATACATACATACATATATATATATATATATATATATATATATATACACACACACACACGTTATTAGGGGCCTTACCACAGTAGCAAACATATCCTGTATACTGTCTACATGACAAACATCCCATTGTGAGTTAGTATTAGTCTGTAAACCTGGTTTTAATCCCAGTTTCTATGAACATGAATTGCTTACAGTAAAGTGCCTCCAGGATCATTGGAAAGGGTTAGGTGTCAGATTGATTCAGCTAAAATCACAAATGGTTAAAAGGGTGCTCCCTTAATGAATTAAGTCCTTGTAGTATCCACTGAGTGGAGTTACTAAAAAGGTACCAGTCCAATACAGTACGTTTATTTATGCTGCACACAAGAATTCCTTATCTTTACAGTTATGGACATACAACTCCAATAACTAACGCAATCAAAAGTATAACCATAAGTACTCTCAGTTATAAAGTTGTATCACCTAAGTTAGAGGTCACCGGGAATGCCTTTATGCGCATTTCATGATTTTTCCGTAAAAGGGATTCCCTTTCCTCTGACCCTGGAGGCACTTTACTGGAAGCAATTAAAGGGAATCTGTCACCAGGTTTTTGCCACTTAATCTGAGTGTAGCATAGTGTAGGGACAGAGAACCTGATTCCAGCGATGTGTCTCTTACTGGCCTGCTTAATGTAGTTTTGATAAAATCCATGATCAGCAATAGATTATCATTACAGGACTACTTTGTGTGCTGCAGGTAGTCCAGTATATTAATGAGCTCTGTATAACTCCTAGATCTGCAGCTAAGAAAACATTGATTTTCTCAAAATGACAGGAAACAGCCCAGTAAGTTGGAATCAGGGTCTCTGTCTCTACATTATGCTGCTCTCAGATGAGGGAGCAAAAACCTGGTGACAGATTCCCTTTAATGTTCAAATAAACTGGCATTGAAACTAAGGTTTACGGTCTAAAACTAACTCACAATGAGATAATTGTCATATAGACAGTATACAGGATGATATGTTTGATTCTATGGCAAGGCTACCATTTTTTGATACATATATAATCACCAGATCTGTATTCTGGATTGTGCCATTGCCCCATGTTTTGACTGTAATGGCTTAAAGTTTGATGCTGTAAAATGTATTTATACTGCATGTAATAAAGAATATGTTTGGATCAGTAGCATAGCTAGCGGGGGGGGGGGGGGGGGGGCAGAGGGTGCGGCCGCCCCGGGCCCCGTGCTCAGAGGGGGCCCACCCGGAGCTGCGATACCATTAACTATATCAGCGTGCACAGCGCGCCGATATAGTTAACCTCTGCGGCAGTGCGGAGGAGACACGATCTCCCTGCACTGCTGCTGATGACAGCGCACACGCAGGACACAGAGTCCCAGCGTGGTGACGTCATCGCTCAGCGCCGGGGGGGGGGGGGGGGGGGATTACCCCCCCAGGCTGCTCTCTCAGCTACTGTAGAGGGCCGGCCGCGGGCCGCCTGCTGCATAATGTCATTATAACACACATGGCCGTGCACAGTGAATTGCGCGCGGCCGTGTCTCTTGTACTGTGATGTGGCCGGCCACACTGACAGGCGCAGACAGTGCTGACCGCCGCATAGTACAGGAGACCCGGCCGCTCGCATGCACAGTGCGCGGCCACGTGCGTTATAATAACATCATGCAGCGCACGCTGCCTCCATCCAGCCGAGGAGCATCACACAAGTGGTTAGAAGCTGCCTGGGTAGTGGGCGTGACCATGTTTCCTCCCGTCCAGTATAATCATGCAGGCTTCCCATCCCCCTCTCCCCCTGCACACCCCATCTGGAGGTCTTACCTCGGTCCCCGCTTCTATTATAAAGAACTCCAGGACACCTGGAGTTTCTTTCTGTAATCACCTGCGTTGCTGAGGCCCCACCCCTTCTGATCACATGGGCGTGACGTCCCGCAGGTCCTTTAGCCTACAGGGTTTTACCATCAAACAAGTCTGTGGCTGCACGGGAGAGAAGAAGTGTCCCCCAATCATCAAAAGTAAAAAGCACCTCCAGTATGTGTCTGTGTCTGAGTGTATAGGATTGTGTAAAAAGAAAGGATGTCCAGCTCTTCAGGCAAAGAATCACGTTTTTATTTCATCATGCAGACACAGAGAATAACATGACCAGCACTACGCGTTTCAGGTGAAAACACTCACCCTTAATCATGATGCTGGGAAGACGGCGCTACAGAGTTTATATGCAAATGCTGATTAGTGGAACAGATGTTTAAATCACTTGAGCACCTTACATACTTGAGAAAAAAGTTACCATGAAAATTATTACATACATATAAGATAAAATACAATACAAATATCAATGGTTTTCTGGACTAGATTAAGAATGTGTATAAATTCTGATACATTAGTTATGGTGCACCAATGTGAATGTGCAGGTATAACATTTACAAGTGAATGTGCATAAAATATGCGCGAGTACATTACTTTACATGCATAAATAAATCTGCACATATATGAGGATGCACACAAGAATTTTTTTTATATATTATTTTTTTATTATTTTTTATGGTTATATTTTTATTTTTTTTATTATTTTATTATTAATATATGCATACATGCACGTATGTGTGTGCATATATGCATACATTTTCCTTCATTTATGCTCGATTGTAAACAACATGCAATCTTTGAAAATGTATGCATATATGCACACACATACGTGCATGTATGCATATAATAATAAAATAAAAAAATAATAAAAATATAACAAATAAAAATCTTGTGTGCATCCTCATATGTGCAGATTTATTTATGCATGTAAAGTAATGTACTTGTGCATATTTTATGCACATTCACTTGTAAATGTTATACCTGCACATTCACATTGGTGCACCATAACTAATGTATCAGAATTTATACACATTCTTAATCTAGTCCAGAAAACCATTGATATTTGTATTGTATTTTATCTTATATGTATGTAATAATTTTCATGGTAACTTTATTCTCAAGTATGTAAGGTGCTCAAGTGATTTAAACATCTGTTCCACTAATCAGCATTTGCATATAAACTCTGTAGCGCCGTCTTCCCAGCATCATGATTAAGGGTGAGTGTTTTCACCTGAAACGCGTAGTGCTGGTCATGTTATTCTCTGTGTCTGCATGATGAAATAAAAACGTGATTCTTTGCCTGAAGAGCTGGACATCCTTTCTTTTTACATTATACCGGGCCGTGGCAGTGCCTGTCCGCGCTCCAGGACGGAATCGGGATTGAGCCTTTGCATGGTGAGCTGATTCACACAATTGAGTATAGGATTGTGTCTATGTGTATGATTATTTGTATGTGAATGTTTTCAAATATGTATACGCTTCTATGTGACTATATCTGTGTATGTGACTATATCTGTGTATGTGACTATATCTGTGTATGTGACTATATCTGTGTATGTGACTATATCTGTGTATGTGACTATATCTGTGTATGTGACTATATCTGTGTATGTGACTATATCTGTGTATGTGTCGGTGTCTGTGTGTGTGTATACGGCTGTACGCAGGTGTCTGTGTGTGTGTATACGGCTGTACGCAGGTGTCTGTGTGTGTGTATACGGCTGTACGCAGGTGTCTGTGTGTGTGTATACGGCTGTACGCAGGTGTCTGTGTGTGTGTATACGGCTGTACGCAGGTGTCTGTGTGTGTGTATACGGCTGTACGCAGGTGTCTGTGTGTGTGTATACGGCTGTACGCAGGTGTCTGTGTGTGTATACGGCTGTACGCAGGTGTCTGTGTGTGTATACGGCTGTACGCAGGTGTCTGTGTGTGTATACGGCTGTACGCAGGTGTCTGTGTGTGTATACGGCTGTACGCAGGTGTCTGTGTGTGTATACGGCTGTACGCAGGTGTCTGTGTGTGTATACGGCTGTACGCAGGTGTCTGTGTGTGTATACGGCTGTACGCAGGTGTCTGTGTGTGTATACGGCTGTACGCAGGTGTCTGTGTGTGTATACGGCTGTACGCAGGTGTCTGTGTGTGTATACGGCTGTACGCAGGTGTCTGTGTGTGTATACGGCTGTACGCAGGTGTCTGTGTGTGTATACGGCTGTACGCAGGTGTCTGTGTGTGTATACGGCTGTACGCAGGTGTCTGTATGTGTATACGGCTGTACGCAGGTGTCTGTATGTGTATACGGCTGTACGCAGGTGTCTGTATGTGTATACGGCTGTACGCAGGTGTCTGTATGTGTATACGGCTGTACGCAGGTGTCTGTATGTGTATACGGCTGTACGCAGGTGTCTGTATGTGTATACGGCTGTACGCAGGTGTCTGTATGTGTATACGGCTGTACGCAGGTGTCTGTATGTGTATACGGCTGTACGCAGGTGTCTGTATGTGTATACGGCTGTACGCAGGTGTCTGTATGTGTATACGGCTGTACGCAGGTGTCTGTATGTGTATACGGCTGTACGCAGGTGTCTGTATGTGTATACGGCTGTACGCAGGTGTCTGTATGTGTATACGGCTGTACGCAGGTGTCTGTATGTGTATACGGCTGTACGCAGGTGTCTGTATGTGTATACGGCTGTACGCAGGTGTCTGTATGTGTATACGGCTGTACGCAGGTGTCTGTATGTGTATACGGCTGTACGCAGGTGTGTGTGTGTGTATACGGCTGTACGCAGGTGTCTGTATGTGTATACGGCTGTACGCAGGTGTGTGTGTGTGTATACGGCTGTACGCAGGTGTCTGTATGTGTATACGGCTGTACGCAGGTGTCTGTATGTGTATACGGCTGTACGCAGGGGTGTGTATGTGTATACGACTGTACGCAGGGGTGTGTATGTGTATACGACTGTACGCAGGGGTGTGTATGTGTATACGGCTGTACGCAGGGGTGTGTATGTGTATACGGCTGTACGCAGGGGTGTGTATGTGTATACGGCTGTACGCAGGTGTCTGTAAGGAGCTGTAGGCCCATCATACTGTGTATAGGGGAGGTGAAGAGTTAACATTGTGTGTAGGGGAGCCATGGGAACATCATACTGTGTATAGGGGAGGTATAAGGGCTTCATACTGTGTATAGAGGAGCAGTACATGGGAGGGACATTATTAAATTAAAGTGGACACTTAGGAACCATTATTGTTATAGGGGTACTCAGGGTATTGTGACCGTCAGAGGCACACTGGGGGCTCTATTACTTTCTAGGAACAATATGTGGGAACTTTTCTAGGGCACTTACACAGGGCATTAATATTTTTTAGGGGGAAATGTTACCATTTAGAGGGCACAAATGAGGCATTTTACCATGTAAAGGGCACAGTGGTGGCATTATTATGTGGGGGGCACAGTGGTGGCATTAATATGTGGGGGGCACAGTGGTGACATGTGGGGGCACAGTGGTGGCATTATGTGGAGGAACAGTGGTGGCTTTATTATGAGGGGGTACAGTGGTGGCATTATATGGGGGGCACAGTGGTGGCATTATTATGTGGGGGGCACAGTGGTGACATTATGTGGAGGCACAGTGGTGGCATTATTATGTGGGAGGCACAGTGGTGGCATTATTACCATGTGGGGGCACAGTGGTGGCAGTATTACCATGTGGGAGCACAGTGGTGGCAGTATTACCATGTGGGGGCACAGTGGTGGCAGTATTACCATGTGGGGGCACAGTGGTGGAATTACCATGTGGGGGGCACAGTGGTGGCATTATGTGGAGGCACAGTGGTGGCATTATGTGGAGGCACAGTGGTGGCATTATTACCATGTGGGGACACAGTGGTGGAATTATTACCATCTGGGGGCACAGTGGTGGAATTATTACCATGTGGGGGGCACAGTGGTGGAATTATTACCATGTGGGGGGCACAGTGGTGGCATTACTATGTGGGGGCACAGTGGTGGCATTACTATGTGTGGCAGTAAGAGGAGCACGTTTTTTGTGCACACAGCAGGTGCAGTAATAGGGACACACGGCAGCAGCAGCTCAGTATTGTAGCTGGAAGAAGTTGTCATGTTGGTCTGGACCAGATGGAAAACACAGAAAAGGTGAACAACCCCATCCGAAAGAACGTCAGCAGTAAAGCCCGCTTTACACGCTGCAATGTATCTTACGATGTGTCGGCGGGGTCACGTCGTAAGTGACGTACATCCGGCATCGTAAGGTACATTGCAGTGTGTGACAGGTACATGCGATTGCGATTGAACGGTAAAACGTTCATCGCACATCGTACCTTTCTCTAGAATTGCACGTCAGATTGTTCATCGTACCCGAGGTAGCACACATCGCAGTGTGCGACACCCCGGGAACCATGAACAGATCTTACCTGCGTCCTGCGGCTCCCGGCCAGCAATGCGGAAGGAAGGAGGTGGGCGGGATGTTTACGTCCCGCTTAGCTCCGCCCCTCCGCTTCTATTGGCCGGCTGCCGTGTGACGTCGCTGTGACACCGACCGTCCCTCCCACTCCAGGAAGTGGACGTTTGCCACCCACAGTGAGGTCGTATGGACGGGTAAGTACATGTGACGGGGGTTACTCGTATGTGTGGCACGTTCAACAAATTGAACGTGCCGCACATACGATGGGGGCGTTGCAAATCGCATACGATATCGTATGGGAAATTGCAATGTGTAAAGCAGGCTTAAGTCACCATCTATAAGTGCACTGTGATCTCTTGTATGTGCTGCAGCACCGATATCTACCACTATATAGTCACCATACAGTGGTAATATCAGTGTCATCTGCCGAGGTTCCACTATACCCACGATTAGTCTGCGCCACCGTAGTTATCATGGTTACCTGGTAAGGGGCCACTCAGATGTTTTGCCCCCCCTGAGCTGAAACCCTAGCTACGCCACTGGTTTGGATACAAGAATTGGGTTGTTATGTGGTTTTCAGTGCCTCCTCAATAGTCTAAATAGGCTAACAGTGAGAAACTAGGCAGAACAAACTGCAGCTTCTAGTAAGTTTAGTTTTCTTCAGTGCTGGATTCACAGCCACAAAGCGCAGTACTGCTGTATAATGTTTTGTAACAAACAATTATAGTGGATGAATATTTAGACTTGGGAAAGAAATTGATTATAATGGACAAAAATATTTACTAAAAGGGCATAAGCCTCAGTAGCAAAGGTGGTTTTGTTTGAGGTGCTTCTCTTTTAGCATACAGTACTCTAATGCAGAGGTCCCAAAAATTTCTGACCTTGAGAGCCACATTCAGCTCAGAGAGAGGGTCGCGAGCCACATTCAGCTCAGAGAGAGGGTCGCGAGCCACATTCAGCTCAGAGAGAGGGTCGCGAGCCACATTCAGCTCAGAGAGAGGGTCGCGAGCCACATTCAGCTCAGAGAGAGGGTCGCGAGCCACATTCAGCTCAGAGAGAGGGTCGCGAGCCACATTCAGCTCAGAGAGAGGGTCGCGAGCCACATTCAGCTCAGAGAGAGGGTCGCGAGCCACATTCAGCTCAGAGAGAGGGTCGCGAGCCACATTCAGCTCAGAAAGAGGGTCGCGAGCCACATTCAGCTTAGAGAGAGGGTCGCGAGCCACATTCAGCTCAGAGAAAGGGTCGCGAGCCACATTCAGTTCAGAGAAAGGGTCGCGAGCCACATTCAGCTCAGAGTGTCGCGAGCCACATTCAGCTCAGAGAGAGGGTCGCGAGCCACATTCCTACCTTACCTCTATTCAGATCTGCTCTTCAGTACACTGCTACTCAAAAAGTCGCCATCTGGACACCTGCTCTTAGCTGTTTGCTAGACCCGGTGCTTATGCACCAAGCTGTAAGATAGCCACGAGCCACAGGTTGGGACCCCTGCTCTAATGTCTCCCATGTTGCTGCTTCTGTCTGTGTGCTACAGAGAATGAAATACAGGAATCCCTCATGTGTGCAAGTCATCATAGCAGCTAGTCTTCTCCACCCACCAGCTCAGAGACAAGGGAAAATTAGAGTTTCTGGATTCTGCTGTCCTTCTGATGATCACTGGTGGCTCCTATTATACATTTTGAGAAATTGTGCCATTTTGATTTTGAATATGCCTTAAAAGTAAAACGACCTAGGTTTTTCCTGTCAAAGCCATCTTCTTCCCAGTTTGGGTCTACTTCAGGACCCCTTGAGTAGCCTAACTCCAGTCTCCACCAAACTTCATGGACTGTTCCTAGGCCTTACAGGATTTAACCCGTTTGATGCTACTTATTCTGAAGACATTATCTACTTCTATCCTGCGTCCTGCTCCTGGTTGTCAAACCATTGGATTTTAGCAATGCTTTCTTCACCAGTATCATAAACAAAGAGTCAGGCAGAAAATGCTGAAATATGCAGGATACCAGTGATATAATAGGCAGATATGGCATTATTCCTCACATACACACAACAGCAAATTCTGAAAAGTTACTTGAAACAGGTACACTTAAGTAATAATTTAAGTTATTGTTCTACAGCAGAAATAAAGACGCACAAGCCAAACAGTAAGTTTCATTTTTTTTAATTAATCTTCAGTGCCATTCCAAAATGCAACTTTTTTTTTCTTTAGTGTTGACATAGTGAGTCAGGATTTGGGGGGTACACCCCCATCCTATAACTTGGCAGGCTCACCATGAAGGTTATAAAAACAATGGTCCATATTACAGGGATCACACGCAGGCATAGTGTTAAAAAGTATCGCAACGATAAAATGGCCTTGAATTAATATGCAGGCAGGAGGTCCGGTAAACAGAGGAGGGAGCTGAGTGTAACTACCACAAAACCTTCAGAATCCGTTGTGTGGGGAAATACAGCAATAGTTTCATTGACACTTTTTTTTGTATTTAAACATAAATAGAATGATTGTGCAAATTACCATTTAAAAGAGCAGTGTAAAACGTGACTGCTATTCAGACCATTATACAAAACCCAAAAACAAAGCCAATTCATGCCAAATGGCAACTTAAAGCGACTGTCCAGTTGCCCACTTAAATGGGGATAGGTCAGGAGAATGCACAGTAAACGCTAAATGGTCAGATCTAAAGGAATTGATGTACTATACCTAGTTTGAATATCTTTGTCGGAACGGCTGTATATCCCTTATAAAAAAAATGTAAATGCAATCTCTGCTTGATTGACAGCTCCTCAGTGTCCCTCCTCCCTGCTGCTGAGCTCACACTACTCAGTACAAGCTGCAGCTGTCAGGCTGGGGGAGCAGTGACTGAATACACTTGAATTCTCCAACTCTTTAGCTGGACTGATAAAATATTAATCTGATTATAAGGTTTATATAGCCGTTCTGACTTCAACATAAGTACTCCCGCCTCATTAGGCTTAAAATGTAATACATTTATGTTGTTTATATTTTTAGATTTGGTGACAGATCTGTTTTTAAACATGGTGGCGCACATTTTTAGTCTTAAAACAAATTGAGGGAGACAAAGCACGGATAGGGTCTTAACCGAGCAGAGTAGTGGATCTGGAGGGATCAATAAGGCTCACCTATAGTAACTGTGAAAGTCACAACCACTGTATAAATGTGTACCAATGGCTGCTGCAGCTACCAGGTGGAAGGTAATAGGTGCAGATCAAGAAAAGGGTTAAGTGCTGCACTGCCGTTTAAGAAAATCCAAGATCAAATAGATAGGAATTGTGATCTTTATTCGTCTGCCAGTTTCAGAGACCAGTCTCCTTCTTCAGGACCAAAAATCACATCCATGTGATTTTTGGTCCTGAATGAGAATAATCTCTGAAACGCGTAGACGAATAAAGATCACGACTCTTATCTATTTGGTCTTGGATTTTTTTATTTTTTTTTTTCAACAGCAGCGCGGCATTTAAACCTTTCCTTGTTCTGCACCTATCAATTCTTAATCTTAAAATGTTCTAGATTTATCAAAGAGGTTCATTTTGACTGTCTAGTCCAAGTTTACATCACCTATTAGTTTGCCTACTTCAAATTTATGGCAAATATTTAACATTTTTTAGTGCAGGTGGTAGCACGGTAAACTACGCCTATTTCCAAACACACCACACACCTGTGTTGGACTAGGTGCAAGAAGTGTCTGAAACATATAATACACACCCAATTAAGATGAAAATCCAGAAAGCTATTTATTTAATCCTTCTAAAACATGGTCGAGAGACATTATAACAGCAAGTGGCTTGCAGGTTGTTTATGGCTGTTTCGCACTTGCTGCACTCTCTCAAGTGTGCAAGTCTCTCTCCTGAGTAAGTGCAGTGTGTGCGAAACCACAACAGGCAACCTTCTAGTCGCTTGATATAATATTGCTTCCTATTTCTTGTGTGGATTGAATAAATATCTTCAGGGATTTTAATCTATTAGGCTATGTGCGCACTAGAAATGTGAAGTTTCTCAAGAAAATTTCTTGAGAAACTTCTGGGAGTGAAAGATTTCCGGACCTCCGGAAAAAATCCGCATGCGGATTTGCCGCGGAATAGCCGCGATTTCCCCGCGGGTGGTTCCCTGCGGATTTTGCAGGCTGTACTGCCGAAATCCACAGGGTACCTGCGGAAAAGAATTGACATGCTGATTTTCTCAAGAAATTCTTCTCAAGGAAATTTCTTGAGAAAAATCCGCACAGTGCGCACAGTTATTTTTTTTTTCTCATAGAATTTGCTGGGAAATGTCTGCACAAAGATTGCAGACATTTCTCAAGAAATTTCCGCGGCAAATCCGCGGGTAAAACGCACTAGTGCGCACAGAGCCTTAATATGAGCTAAGCCGCCAAATCCCGCAATTAGAGTTCCATGAATGTGTGTGGTAGTGCTGACCATGTTTTTTTTATGTGGACTATTTTTAGGCTAATTTTGAAGTATTTTACTTGATAAATAAGCCCCACTCTAGTAAAGCACAAATAAATCATTATTATCCAATTATCACCCACCTGCAAATGAGCCTTGTTAAAGGGGTGGCTGGAGAGTCGCTTTAAGAACTGCCATTCTTTACAATTCAGGAGGACGGGCACGTCCTAGATTCTCATCACAGTCATCTCGAAGAGCCAAACCAATAACCGTGTTGTAAGTAGTGCGGAAAGGTCAATAGGGTACTTTTATTACGCAGGGATGAAGGACTGTCCCGTAAGGAATGCTAACCACAGTGGCAAGACATTTTATCCGGTTTCCAATTATTAATATAAAATTAACCCATTACCTATAAACAGTTACTATTAACTATAGAAATCAAACTGCCTCATGCTTTGGCAATGACAATATTAGATGGTGGATTAGGAAAACCCACACAGTGCCAGGTAGTTTACTACTGGCCCCAATGGTACGGAATATGACCAAGACCATCAAACCAAAATGGGCCATGCTGCAGTACACCACATAAGCGTTAGTCATCCATCACTTCAGTCCTTGATAACGACTCTGCGCTGTGAATGGACTCGTGAATGCATGCAGCAATGTCTCCTGGTGGGCTGGAGGCGGGAAAGACAGTAGCATCCACTGTATCAAGGTAATAGGTCCATTAGTGGAAGTAGATGGCACAGATGTGTTTTGGCACAGTCTTTGACATTCAAAATTTAACAAAAATGTATATTGCCACCAAATGTTCCCCTGCCCAGGAGGCTTTCAAAGGATACCGTCTCCCTCATCTCTGTATTAAGACTCCTTTTTTTTGTGGTTCAATGACGCAATGAAATATATACAGCCTGAAAGACGAGGGGGCGATCGAACACCCACCCAGGGCATGGCGCAGCCCGTCCCTTTTTTTACAGTCTGTATAGAATATACAAGAACATATGTATATATTTATATATCTATAGGATATGCTATATCTTTTATATGTTTTCTTTACAATATTAAGTTTTGTATTTTTTTTTTACATGAACTACAAATGACGGTGGGCAATGGTACAAAACACAGCAGCGGGTTGGGGGGACGAGAACATGCACTATAGCTTGCCTCTTAGCAAGATGTCAGTCCCTCTGAGCCCTGCAAGGTGGCATCAGCCTATAAACAAGAAGGCAAGGGCGTAGAGGAAGGAGCTGGGCTTAGAGGTCCTCGGAAATTAAGGCATTCTTATTTGCACAGAAAGAATTCCGCCAACTATCCTGAAATCAATAGCCCATAAGGCACTCAGGTAGGGGGTTCAATAAAGACCCCTCATATTGTAAGAGATGCCCTGAGTGCCCGCTGCCCTGACCGTGACATGATGCTAGGGCACCAGCTTTCCTATTAATATCACATACACAACAAGATGGCACAGCAAGATGGAATGACATCCAGAAAGGTGCAAGTAAAGCACATGGGCCGGCGAGCCCTCAAGGATTGTCAAGTCAATGTCTTATTGTGAGCTTGGCAAAACCTGAGGCTAAATGCTCAAGTCCCAAGGAGGCACAGGCTAACCACAATGGAAATTGTACTCCTCCCAAAAAAACAAAAAAAAAATCAGCAGGTTCACCATTCGTGGTCAGTGGCAAGAAAACGTGCATTTGGAAACACTGGATACTGAGAAAAAACTAACACTTTCAAGAAGTCCCTACTGTGCAAAGGACGTAAACTAAACTCCAGTGTTAAAGATGTCCCTGCCAGAGAGCGAGGCATGGAGGAGGACCACAACAACAAGGCCGACAAACCGAAAACACAAGAAACAAGGGACGAGGGAACAATAAATATACAAATAAAAATAATAATTAAAAAAAAGGCAGTAAAAGTTCGGACACACCACAATAAAAAGCTGTAAAACCAGTTCGGGGGTTGGGACTTCAGTGCAACTTGTAGGCCATGTCAGCCTTCCTAGGACGCCTCAGCCCCAATGATTTTGACACAAGAAGGCATTTTTCCCAAAAGGAGGAGTCCGTAATGTGAACGACGTACCATGCTATGAACAGATTAACGAGCGGGAGAACATGGCTCTTCTCTGCAGGTAGAGCGAGATGAATCAGAGTCATATCCTTCCCATACAAAAAAGATATCAAGAAGACTTTGGATTTATAACCCATTGCTGCTAGAAAAGTCTCAATTACATAAAAGTGCCTACCACAATGGCCGCCAGGCTTGCATTTCATACATAACTACTTGCCAGGCCCATTGCCTGTAGAAGCAAAGGAAATGATGCCATTCCGGATGGCACGACACATCTTGGTACTTTTTACCATCCTCAATTTACATTGTAGTAGAATAGAAAAACATTCCCTCCAACATCCTTGTTGAGACTTGAACATATACAGCTATGTTCCATAATTATACTGTACATCTGACATATACAGCTACGCTCCATAGATATATATCTGGCATGTACAGCTACACTCCATAGAAATACATCTGGAATGCCACGGCTACGTTCCATAGATATATAATATCTGGCATGTACAGCTACGTTCCATAGATATACATCTGGCATATACAGCTACGTTCCATAGATATACATGTAGGCATGTACAGCTACGTTCCATAGATATACATGTAGGCATGTACAGCTACGTTCCATAGATATACATATGGCATGTACAGCTCCATAGATATACATCTGGCATATACAGCTACGTTCCATAGATATACATCTGGCATATACAGCTATGTTCCATAGATATACGTCAGGCATGTACAGCTATGTTCCATAGATATACGTCAGGCATGTACAGCTATGTTCCATAGATATACATCTGGCATATACAGCTATGTTCCATAGATATACATCTGGCATATACAGCTATATTTCATAGATATACATCTGGCATATACAGCTATGTTCCATAGATATACATCTGGCATATACAGCTATGTTCCAAAGATATACATCTGGCATGTACAGCTATGTTCCATAGATATACATCTGGCATATACAGCTGGCATATACAGCTATGTTCCATAGATATACATCTGGCATGTACAGCTATGTTCCATAGATATACGTCAGGCATGTACAGCTATGTTCCATAGATATACATCTGGCATATATAGCTATGTTCCATAGATATACATCTGGCATATACAGCTATGTTCCATAGATATACATCTGGCATATACAGCTATGTTCCAAAGATATACATCTGGCATGTACAGCTATGTTCCATAGATATACATCTGGCATATACAGCTGGCATATACAGCTATGTTCCATAGATATACATCTGGCATGTACAGCTATGTTCCATAGATATACGTCAGGCATGTACAGCTATGTTCCATAGATATACATCTGGCATATACAGCTGGCATATACAGCTATGTTCCATAGATATACATCTGGCATGTACAGCTATGTTCCATAAATATACATCTGGCATATACAGCTATGTTCCATAGATATACATCTGGCATATACAGCTATGTTCCATAGATATACATCTGGCATGTACAGCTATGTTCCATAGATATACATCTGGCATGTACAGCTATGTTCCATAGATATACATCTGGCATGTACAGCTATGTTCCATAGATATACGTCAGGCATGTACAGCTATGTTCCATAGATATACATCTGGCATATACAGCTGGCATATACAGCTATGTTCCATAGATATACATCTGGCATGTACAGCTATGTTCCATAAATATACATCTGGCATATACAGCTATGTTCCATAGATATACATCTGGCATATACAGCTATGTTCCATAGATATACATCTGGCATGTACAGCTATGTTCCATAGATATACATCTGGCATGTACAGCTATGTTCCATAGATATACATCTGGCATGTACAGCTATGTTCCATAGATATACATCTGGCATGTACAGCTATGTTCCATAGATATACATCTGGCATGTACAGCTATGTTCCATAGATATACATCTGGCATGTACAGCTATGTTCCATAGATATACATCTGGCATATACAGCTATGTTCCATAGATACACATCTGGCATGTACAGCTCCATAGATATACTGTACATCTGGCATATACAGCTATATTTCATAGATATATGTCAGGCATGTACAGCTATGTTCCATAGATATACATCTGGCATATACAGCTATGTTCCATAGATATACATCTGGCATGTACAGCTATGTTCCATAGATATACATCTGGCATATACAGCTATGTTCCATAGATATACATCTGGCATGTACAGTTATGTTCCATAGATATACATCTGGCATATACAGCTATGTTCCATAGATATACATCTGGCATATACAGCTATGTTCCATAGATATACATCTGGCATGTACAGCTATGTTCCATAGATATACATCTGGCATGTACAGTTATGTTCCATAGATATACATCTGGCATATACAGCTATGTTCCATAGATATACATCTGGCATGTACAGCTATGTTCCATAAATATACATCTGGCATGTACAGCTATGTTCCATAGATATACATCTGGCATGTACAGCTATGTTCCATAGATATACATCTGGCATGTACAGCTATGTTCCATAGATACACATCTGGCATGTACAGCTATGTTCCATAGATACACATCTGGCATGTACAGCTCCATAGATATACAGTACATCTGGCATATACAGCTATATTTCATAGATATACGTCAGGGATGTACAGCTATGTTTCATAGATATAAATCTGGCATATACAGCAATTTTCCATAGATATACATCGGTAAAGTACATCTGCAATCCATAGATACACATCTGGCACGTATAGCTCAGAGCCACTTTTCATTCATATGCGGTTCAGTCACTCAACCGGTAAAATTTCCACATGAATCTATCACTTAGGTCCTATGCTGCCATGAACAGGAAAGTGGGATCTGGTAAATGGCATATTGTTTGAGTTGATTAAAAAGGTAAGCTTAGTCATGTTTCCAAAAACCTTAAACACTAGGTGTAACAGAAGAAAAAATACTGTAGTATCAATATATCTTCACGTCTACGACTGCTTGCTATAAATGCGGCTGACCACCTTATGTGTATTGGGGGGGGGGGTTGACTCCCATTAGGGCATTTAGAAAGAGAAGGATTTGCCATCTCCAATTTTAAGTGCCTTATGCTTTGTTTATAAAGCAGATCCATTGCTTCCAGAGATCTCTCTAGCAGCAGCTCACACCCCCTCCTGTTCAGGACACATGTACGCTCGGTGGAGTCAATAGTGCATGTGTATAGGTCGGATGGAGATATAGCCATTGGCTGCATGAGCGTTAGGCCGACTGCTTTCAAAGTTGTATTTCCAACTTTTAAGGGTATTTGCATCACTGACATGTCCACAATGTATGCCAATGTCTAATAAATGTGGGTTTCACCTCTGGGATCCACATGTTGAGTACTGGGTTTACTTGCGCTGCTGTAAATAAGAGGGGGCACCACATGCCAGGATCTCCTTATACGCCTCTATAAAAAGAACAAAAAAAGGAGGGGCATCCCCTTGCACATCATGTGTAGGCACTGCGTGAGCGGTAACAAGTGGAAAGTCACTCACCTTTATACACTGTGGACAACACTAAGGTAGAGCGTTTCCGAGCTTCAAACACCTGCTACGCCAACATAGACCTGTCCTCCTCTCAGTGGTGGAAGGTCCGATAAACCATCCAGATGATCACAAGTATATTCAGGCGTTGCCTAGGATGGAGTATACCAAAGTGAGGGCCAACTCTTTAGCAGAACGATGTATTTCGCTCCAAATACATTGCTTTGTTCTATATTAAACAGTTTGCACAACCTGCACTTTGTTACTCCTGCGCAGCCTAGGAAGGCCTATTCCACACGAACATAGTTGAGACCATCTGGATATTCACTTCTATATTAGTTCTCAAAAAGGCAAGCAACCTTGTCCGGCCATTTTTGGGACTCCCATAGAAGTGAATGGAGAGAGCAGTGCAAGTGCGGCTTCCTCTCCATGAACACCTGAGCAAGAGGAGGCCTCGTTTTTGAGATAAATAAGGTTGAAAAGTTGGGACCTGCATCTATCAGACATTTTGTGGCATATCCCGTGGATGGGAATTATAAAATGTATAGATAACACTAGTTGGCAGGGAGCGCGGGTACAGTGACGCCAATCAGAAATTCTCTTTTCTTGTAAACAAAGTGAATGAAATATTTGGTCAATCGTTCTAATTGCACTAAAAGAGTCTTCAATCTTTCCAATATCATAACATACCTGTACGTAATAGCAATGTGCTCCGACAGCAAGGCAACTAGGGTACTACCAGGTCGTATAGGCAAAGTGATCACAAGCATGTGATATAGAGCACAAATCCCTGGGAAATCTCACGACTAGCGGGATCTACAGGATCTCCGCATTAATGTACACGGGATCTAAAGATAATGAGACGGAGAACACATCTATGGCTGGATTAAAGGGAAATCTTAGTACATTTCAGGTTAGGAACCATAACCATATATGTTCCAGCAATTACATAATCTGCATATTACGTCTGCGCTATTTCAGGAATATTGGGGACCGGGTCCAGCTTACAGGCTAAAGATGGATGAGCTCTCACTTAGGCCAAGCATGGTTGTCAATTCTCCTCTCATACAACCATCTTTTAACTCTAACATGGCAAATAATTAGGAAAGTAATGGAGGCAGAAGGGTGTCCTTGTACTGTAGCGACACCTCCTTTGCGTAATTTGTAATAGTAAGACCTAATATATAAATACCTAATGACAGACAGAGGTAAAAACAGCTCTGAAAGCCAACGCAGTTCATCTAAACAGACTGGTGAAGCGGGTTGGCAAGTAATTTAGGCTGGTAAAAGACAAGCCATGCAAGACTGCCAATGTGGTGGCATCTTCTTAGTGCAATGTATCACTTTCCTTGGTTTGTGATGTTCACACAAAAAGTCTGAAAAATCCCTTTCAGCTGCCGCAAAGTCTGTAACACAGTGGTGCCACAGGCATAAACATTGATGGCGGGAGGGCAGCTCTCCCTCCGACTCAATTACCACAGGTAACTAAGCTCTGGCTTATCTCTTCCTATTGTAAGCTTACATTACTCTACTCCTAAAGCTGCGTTTCCATCAAATATCCTCTACTCAATTGTCCGTGTGCGTTTTGCTAGAGAGCGGAGATGAGAAGTTCTTCCTGCTTGCCATGAGTGGGTCCTGTAGGTGTGGCAGTCCGGGTGGGATCGGGGGTCAGGCACTCCTGGCTGCTCATACCTGTAGGTGTAAGGTCCATGAGCTCACCTGAGGAGCTAAGGGGAAAAGAGGCAGAAACAGATATGCCAGATGACGGGTCTGCTGAGCCAGCAAAGAGACGGGGAGGCTTGGGCACTAGATTTGGCTCAAACTGTGCTCTTAGCAGTATCTCTTGATCACTTAAAGACTTGGGAATTTCACGGTCTGTTCCATCTGACACCATCATGTGATATAGGTCCTGCAGAGATCCACTTTTACTGTCTAAATTGAAAAGACTGTCTATAAATTCTGCAAATTCTAGCACCTGCGGACTTGGAACTTCAGTGAGGCGTCCATTCAGTAATGCCAGCTCCTCCTGTGCTGGGGTCTGCACCCTGGTGGTCTCAGCTCCTGCCGTCGCGTCTTCATCCCAGGGTGGCAAGTCTCCGGGTGAGGAGCGACCACTGTTATGGATAATCTCGGTGTGCTGGCTCTCTTGTGAGTGCTTAGAAAGGGCATCTGCCCCAAGTAGCTCAGTGCGGGAGCTGAGGGATGGATTCTCCTCTGGAATGGTGGGGTCAATGAAGAAGCAATGAGACTCATCCCGCTCCAAAACGGCCCGCAAGCTGGGTGAACCACGAATACTTCGGAATCCAGAGGAACGCCTGGAGTCAAAGCTGTAGACGGACTCGTTGTCAGAGAGGCTCTCCATTGTGGCTAATGGCGCCCTGCGGTCTTGCAGTGACACTGCCAGGCAATCCTTGGTGCTCATTAACAGAAGCTCAACCGGATCCTTCAGCACCGGCGATAGGAGACGAGAGTCATAAAATCCCTCTAGGCTGATTTCAGACTGCTTACTCCTACAGAGGTTTGGGCAACACAAGAATAACATCAGTACAACATGGACAGAAATAGAAAAGGCAAAATTAAAAGATAAATGCAATCAGACCTCGCCTTGGTTGACTAATGTGCAGCTCTAGCCTGGACCTCAAGACAAACCATTGGAAATTTACATTCCCGCAGCAATTATGTAAGACATACGGCATGCTGGGGGGATGGTAGATTAAAAAAAGCCCCCATAAAACAGATGCCTAGCAAGATTTGTGCACATATCCTATTTTGATTAGTATAATAATAAATAAGGATTTTCTTTTTTGTATTATGGGTAAAGACAGTCTGCTGGGCATCGGGCAACTTTTCTACCCCATGTGTGGTAGTGTCTTTCCATGCTCTATTAAAAAGGGAACCTGTCCCCATATTTGTCCCCTACATGCTGTGGCCTCCACCAGTGACCCCTTATATAGAGCATTCCAGAATACTGTATATAAGAGCCCAGTCCTCTCTATAGAACATAAACACCTAAGGGGTGATGGACATCACTGTTCACGGGTTTGGTGCCTCCTCCATCTTGTGCAGTTGCCGTCCTCCTTCCCAGTCCCGTGCGCATGACGTGTTTTACGTCATTCACAGTGTCCTCCATTGCGCTCCTGTGCACGTGATGAGGACAGCTTAGTATTTTAGTGTGCATGCGCAGGCGGTCTTGACCTTTTTTCGTGCCTGCACATTACAGTACTATGCCCTGCCCTCAGCATGTACAGGAGCACAATGACAGCCTATGTGTGGATGACATAGGATGCGTCATTCAACAGGACTGTGAAGGAGGACGTTGACTGCACAAGATGGACGAGGTGCCAGATCAAGAGCAGCGACACCCATCAGACCCAACCGCCCCCTAGGGAAGTATGATAAAGGTGTTTTTACATTATATGGAGCAGTCTGGGCTCTTATATACAGTGATCTAGAATGCAGTATATCAGAGGTCACTGGTGGTGGCCGCAGCTTATAAAAAGGGGAAAATCCTGGCGACAGGTTCCCTTAAAGAAATGATGGACGCTGCATAGCCACTTTAAAAAAAAATTCTCCGGCACCAATCACTTCTGCATCCAACTAGCATTGATGACATGAGACATAAATAATTTAGGTCAAATCTTTGGAGACCTGTACAGTGCTGTGACTGTAAGGAGCTAAGATGGGAGCAGATGTACAGATTTTACCAATGACAAGTGGGTTACAATTTTGGCAAGCAGAAAGCTTGATAGTAAAGGGGCATATACAATAGATATTTGCCTTTCCGCACTTTTTTTTGTTTATTTTTAAAGTGTAATTAATATAAAGTTGTAACCAATGAAGATCATCATTGGCCCAAACCAAATTGTTTCAGTAAGATAAAACGATTAAGTAAAAATTACTTTTCTTCGTGATAGGGACAAGACTCCTTAAAATCTGCCTCTGTCCGTTATAGATGGTAATCATCTTGCGGGCTGGTATTATGAGCTGGCGGTCTAATGGTGAACCATTTCACGGCAGATAAAATCAGCAATTTGGATCTGCAAACTTATTGAAACACAAATTTTGTGCAGCTACATACAATCGGATCAGTGGAGTTTTCTAGTAATGGTTGCAGTGGATTCAGATTTTCTGGAAACTATCAGTCACTTGCTGGTAGAAATCTGTAGTGGTCCAAGCCAATAACTAACCCCCCCAAATATGATTTTCTGATATGTACCTCCAATATGTCAGATCACCTGTGTCTATCTGCTCTTATAAACGGTGCATTCTCATTTATATGCACTGTGTAACGTCTAAATACTGAATACAGTTGGAAAATACATTAGTGCCAACCAACCAAAGGAAATTACTCTTCTTGAGAATGTGGGTCCATGTGATAAGAGCCTTGTAACGTGGTTCTTAAATAAAAAGCCATGTGATATGATTAAAAGAACAGGATATTAAATATGCTCTTCCCTTCTCTCCCCACCTTGACGACAGGTCATAGACAACCCCATAAACATTACAAAGTAAGTTGGTCTGTGACAAATGTTGGGTCCAGTCTAATGGGCGTCCTTGGTTGCGGAGCCATCCTCTCTGATCGCGGTCCTCTTGTGATGACTGATGTGGATGATGCCTCCTTAGCTATCCATGTTGCAGAATAAAAACTTGCACCTGCACAGAGTTCACCAGTTCGCGCGTGCACACCTGTGTGTTTGTGACGCCCTGGCCGGGCCAGGTAGTCACAAATAGGGCCCCGCATTACAGCCTTCCCTCACAGGTGACATCAGCCAACCTTAAAATCCTAGTCACCTCCCTCGGGGCTTGATAGACACACCAGAGGGCGGAACCATGCGGTTGGAAGACGCCCACCTAGGAGTTTTAGACAGTCAGAGGGTGGGGAAAAGTGAGTTGCGTTCTAACAGTCAGTTGTAGTGTTCAAGGAGAGTGGAGGTCAGGCCTGTGCCTCAGGCCTGAAGGCAGACTGACAGGTGCCAGGGTAGGAGCCCTGGTACCTTTGGCTGGGAGGCAGAAGCCGGTCTCCGTCTGCAGGAGTCGGGAAGACGGCTCGGTGGAACCGAGGTGGACCGGGACAGGGTTGTAGCCCGCCGGTACCGACCCGGAGAACAGACTCGGAAACTGGAGCACACAGGGGGGGGTACTCAGACCCTGAAGCTAGGTCCAGAAGCGACTGGAACTGGTTAACTGATTGAGGCCAGGACTAGAGGTCCTGTCCCACCCAAAGTCCCGATTGAAGGCAATAGCCCACCGAGGGGGATAAAAGGCCACCACCACGGGTCAGAGATCCCACGGGCCAGCATCTGCGGGGGCAAGGGCTCCTTAGGCCACATCCAGCCGGGAGCGGACTCCTGAAGTTGCAAGCACAGGCAAGTCCACCGTTCTAAAACAGGTGCAGGAGAAAGAGAGAGACCACCAGCCGGGTGGGGGGGGACCAGAACGCAGCCGGCTGCGGGCATCGACCACCATCACCTTGGTTTACCAGACCAGAGACTCGTGTGTTTTCTTAATAGTGAGTACACCAGCACCCTGCGGTTGCCCATCTCCCTACACCACCAAACCCAACGGGTCCCGGGGCCACCATCCCTGCTCACGGAGGGGTTAACAACTTGCTGCACAACATCTCCCCCCGGGTACCACTATAACTGCTGCCGTGGTGTCCAAACTCACCACATACCATGGATGGCGTCACAAACCTAGTACGGCCCAGCCCGTACATATATGTCCACCAAAACCCCCTTTCCATTCGGAGTATCCGCAGGATCCCCCGGGTCCGGAGATCCTCGAGCCACCCACCAGACGGTCTGGACCCGAGCAGCGGCAGGCTGCTAGCACGGGGGCGGCACATGTTCATATCTGCCCATAGTAGTGCAGTGTGCCTACGTGATCCGGCAATGTCTCTGTGCAGGTGCGAGGTTTTGTCTGGCAACATGGATGAGGCAGGAGGCGTCATCCATGTCAATCATCACAAGAGGACTGCGATCAGAGTGGAGGAGAAGAGGGACAGGAGCCACAACCAAGGACATCAATCGGACCGGACCCAAAGATTTACATAAAGCACAGCAGATTTTCAAAAGATATTTGTGGGGTGTAGCAGGTGAGTCAGGGGAATAAGATGCCCCTTTATAGAATATGTTGAAAGGTTCCTTTTAATGTAATTATTACTTAGTGAATACATTTTTTTTTTAAGTAGGCAATATGCTTACATCATTACCTACCAAGGAGGGGATAACCGCATAAAGGGAACCAGTCATTAGATTGATACTGCCCAAATCATGGGGAACAGGAATCAGAGTCTTGCCGCCAGGTTCTGAAATGCTGCGGCACTGCCTCTGTTGGCTTCTCCCCGCATCAGGACAGTTGATTGACAAGTTTCTCCCATGTACACGCATGGCAGAAACCTGAAAATTGCTCAGACGGCCTCTGACTTAAGCTGGATTTAATGATCGGTTCACAATACTTTGTGATATAGCCAAAGTTTTGATCTGTAGGCAATAAAGTAAAAAGACCACAACTGATTGCTCAAATCGGTTGAGTTCTTTGCTCCTCAGAGATCGATTATAAGCTCAAAGATTGAGACTGGGGACCAACGCGTAGACAGATTAGAGCTCTCTATCATTGCAAGATCATCTCAGGTCCCAGTTGCCACTGACAGAAGTCTTTAAATCATTATATGGTAAAAACTACGTAACACAAGCCCACGTTCAAAGGAAGAGCAATTCCACAGATGTCAGACACTGACCTGCAGGAAGGAGTCACACCAGAGGAGTTATCAATTCACAAACCTGAGTCACTAAAACTAGGCAGGGTGGGATTCTGGCGGACAACACGGCATGACTAACAACTATGAAGAATAAAGATGGATGGTAAAAACAGCAGCATCACAACTGGAATATGATAAAGATTGAAAAGACTCACAGATGAGAGATTACTAATCACGACAAACAGGCCATGGTAATGCAAGAAAAATGGACAGAACAGTGTCCATTACACAGGCGAACAAAGAGAAATTACACCACACAGGACCCTGAATAACGAGGACAAGAAACATGCGTAAGGAAATGAGGGAGTGGATGGGGTACAATAAAGAAAAAAAATGAGTCACAGAAGAAAAAACTATAATGGGGAGAGTCAATGGATCATACCAATGATAGGGGATCAAGCATTTATCATGGCAGCTGGTAACCCTCAGCAAGTATCCCCCACTGATTGTCCCCGGGGTTCCCGACTTACTTGGTGCTGCTGTTCCTCCTGTTGGCATTGGTGCCAGGCATGATGGCAGGGATCACCTCCAGAATAGGTGGGGACAGATGAGGCGGCTGATGAAAGATCAGTTCTGGGTTCAGATCTACTTCTGTTGGACTCACCATCACTTTGGCAGCTGACAGAAGGGCAGTTTTGCCTTTGTTATAATTTTCCAACACCTGCGTAGGTCAAATAAAAGAAAAACTATACCATGCAATATAGACTGATGTACAGTACCATGGCAGGACAACCTACAGGCCAATTTACACTGGTGCTACCATGACATAGGTGGCATGCTGAAGTCCGGTGGTAGGTAGAAGATTGTCAGGATAAAAACAGAAATGGTCTCTGATAACGTAATGTTATAGGAATAGATTTATGAACATTAAAAAGGACTTGACCAGGGACAGAAAAAGGAGTCTACTATTTCACCCCCAGAAACAGCACCACTTTGTGCCATTGGCGGTGTCTGGTATTGCAGCTTCTCTCCATTAAAGTAAACGGACCAGCATTGCAATGGCAGATAAAAAGCTCAGAGTGAAACTTCTTAAAGAGGACCAACAACCAGAATTTTCCTACATAAACTAAAGCCAATGCTATACTGGTGATATGAGGCCGATTCTATACATACCTTTAGTTGTGAGATCGGATGTATAGTTTTTGAAATACAGGCAAGTAAAGTTTGTGCAATGCACGGTTATTTGATTGATAGGTGCAACAGAATATCTAATAGATGGTCAGGTTTTGCTAGTTATTCCCGCCTCTGTCTGCCGCCTGTCGTTCCTACCCACTGACCTTCCTCCCCTGTAATAACAGACAGGGGGAGGAAGGACAGGCAGCAAACAGGGGGGGGGATAACTAGCAAAACCTGTCCATCTATTAGATATTCTGTTGCACCTCTCATCAATAACAGTGCATTGCACAAAATTTACTTGCCTGTATTTCAGAAAGTATATATCCAATCTCACAACTAAAGCTATGTATAGAATCAGCATGATAGCACCAGTATAGCATTGGCTTTAGTTTATATAGGAGAATCCTGATGGTTTGTCCTCTTTAACCCCTTCAGCCCCGAGGCACTTTCCATTTTTTGCTCCCCTTCTTCCGAGAGCCGTAACTTTTTTATTTTTCCGTCAATCTTGCCATATGAGGGCTTGTTTTTTGCGGGACAAGTTGTACTTTTAAATGAAACCATAAGTTTTACCATATGGTGTACCAGAAAACAGCAAAAAAATTCCAAGTGTGGAAAAACTGCAAAAAAAAAGTGTGATGGCACAATAGTTTTTGGGATGTTTTATTCACGGTGTTCACTATATGGTAAAATTGATGTGTTGTTGTGATGCCTGAGGTCGGTGCGAGTTTGTAGACCCCAAAGATGTATAGGTTTACTTGTATCTAAGGGGTTAAAAAAAATTCACAAGCTTGTCCAATAAAAGTGGTGCACGTTTTGCGCCATTTTCCGAAACTTGTAGCGTTCCCATTTTTTGGGATCTATGGCTCAGTGACGGCTTATTTTTTGCGTCTTGAGCTGTCGTTTCTAATGGTACAATTTTTGCGCACATGCTACGTTTTGATCGCCTGTTATTGCATTTTGCGTAAAACTTGCGGCGACCAAAAAACGTAATTTTGGTGTTTGGAATTTTTTGCCACTACTCCGTTTACCAATCAGATTAATTGATTTTATATTTTGATAGATCGGGCATTTCTGAACGCGGCGATACCAAATGTGCATATTTATTTATTTTTTTAACCCTTTAATTTTCAATGGGGGGAAAGGGGGGTGATTTGAACTTTGTTTTTTTTTTTTTATTTTACTAGTCCCCCTAGGGGGCTATAGCGATCAGCAATTCCATTGCTCTTATCTATCTGCTGATCACAGCTATACAGCTGTAAACAGCAGATTCAGTCACTTTCTGTTTCTCTCTGCTCCCGGCCGAGGGAAAACGAAAGCGAAACTTCATAGCTGCAGGCGTCATCACATGACCCTGTGCTACGATGGCAACCACCGAAAGTCACGTGATCACGCACGTGACTTCCGGTGGGGGCGGCGGTAAGTAAAAAACATGGCCGCGCGCATATAGATCTGGCTGCCAGACTTTGGCAGCGAGATTTAAGGGGTTAACTGTTGCGAGTGGAAGAGATTCCACTCGCAACATGCAGGCACACATGTCAGCTGTTGAAAACAGCTGATATGTGTGCCGACCGCCGCCACCTGCCCGCAGTAGTGGGCGGGGCTTAACGGGACACGCTCCATGACGGCTATATCCGTCCATGGTCGTGAAGGGGTTAAAGGGGATCTATTACTAGATTTTTGACTTTTAATCTGAGAACAGCATAATATAGAGACAGAGACCCTGATTCCAGCAATGTGTCACTTACTGGGCTGCTTTGTGTAGTACTGAAATAAAAATCACCGTTTAATCAGCAGAAGATCATCATTACAGGACTACTTGGCGTGCTGCAGGTAGTCCAGCATATTCATGAGCTCTGTATAATTGCTAGATCTGCAGCAGAGAAAACATTGATTTTATCAAAATGACAGCAAACTTCATTAAGTGACACATCACTGGAATCAGGGTCTCTGTCTCTACATTATGCTACTCTCAGATGAGGGAGCAAAAACCTGGTGACAGATTTCCTTTAAAGAAACCTTTGCATTACAACCACAAATTAACATCTTCCTAACCTTGTTCAGTCCTTCCATTACCACATGAGGAAGGTGTTCGTGCAGCATGGCCGGGGAGATGATTACTTCTTCAAATGCTTTGTTGTCTCCCCAAATGGCAAAGTAGGTAGGTTCCTCTTGATCCCAGAAACTAAGAACACAAGTGTTATGATGCAACATATAAGAAAGGTCTATTAATGAATGCCAAATAGTAGATTATATAAACGCCATGGCCCCTCACCAGCACTGCTCTGCCGGATGATTGTGCACTACATGAATGATCCGTCCGGGAGGGTAGAGCGGGGTGCTGGCTGACAGTGCTATGGTGAGATCACTGGGGTGAGTCCAAAGCCGGTTACTGGGCACCGTTATCCCCTCAGACTCGTCAGGAAGTTCTGATTTAGGTATACACCTAGTACCCCCCAGAATAATCCGCCACTAGGAGAGCAGGAAAATACAAGAATGCATTTACAGTAATAGGTGCCATAAATCAAATCTACTACTGCACAGAAATCTATATACTACAAACCTTTGGCTTGTTACTTCTCTGAAGAACATCTAGAAGATGCCTGCGGAAGCCTTCAAGCTGAGACAAACCTATCCTACAGAAAAGAATGGTTAGGGTTAGATCAATATATACTCTAGTGCAGAATGCAGGCCACGTCTGGCCCTCTGGCTGTTCCAGTCCGGCCCATGGACAGAGTGCTGAATGGCTCAGAAAAGTGGCCCATAAGCCATATCATGCCATCCCACCCGCATCCAAATATCACTGCCATCTGCTATGAGCAGCCTGCTGGGGGAACGGGAGCCAGAGGAGAATGTGTTTAGGTTTTTTTTTTTTAATATAGGTCTAAGGGATGTGTGAGGGCTTATACCCTATATAGGGGGCTCACGCTGTATATAGGGAGGCTATATCGGGGCTCACACTGTATATAGGGAGGCTATGTCGGGGCTCACACTGTATATAGAGGGGCTATGTGAGGGCTTATACTGTATATAGGGAGGCTATGTCGGGGCTCACACTGTATATAGAGGGGCTATGTCGGGGCTCACACTGTATATAGAGGGGCTATGTGAGGGCTCATACTGTATATAGGGAGGCTATGTCGGGGCTCACACTGTATATAGGGAGGATATGTCGGGGCTCACACTGTATATAGGGAGGCTATGTCGGGGCTCACACTGTATATAGAGGGGCTATGTGAGGGCTTATACTGTATATATGGGACTATGGGGGCACATGCTGTATATAGGGCGGCTATGTGGAGGCTCACACTGTATATAGAAGGGCTATGTGAGGGCTTATACTGTATATATGGGACTATGGGGGCACATGCTGTATATAGGGAGGCTATGTGGGGGCTCATACTGTATATAGAGGGGCTATGTGAGGGCTTATAGGGGGCTCATGCTGCATGTAGGAAACTATGTGGGGCTCATACTGTATACAGAGGGTCTATGTGAGGGGTTATACTGTATATACAGTGTGAACCCTCACATAGTCCCCTATATTGAGGGGCTATGTGAGGGTATCACAGTGAAGGGACTATGGGGAATACAGTATCTAGGGGACAATGTGGTGTCTTATAATACATATAGGGGGGACTATGGAGCTCGTATGATGTATGGGATGACTTTGTGGTGGCTAAGACTGTATATAGGGGGCTATGTGGGGGCTCAAGCTCTATGTAGTGAGCGAATACTAAATATAAGGAGGCTATATGGGCGCTCACGCTGTATATAGGGGACTATGTGCGACTTACACTGTATATAGAGGGCCTATGTGAGCACATCACAGTGTAGGGCCTATGAGGGCTCATACTGTACCTTGGGGGCAATTTGGTGGCTTATATATAGGAGGACTGTGGAGCTCGTACTGTGTATAGGAGGAATTTATGATGGCTCAGATAGGGGGCTGTGTGCAGGCTCAAGCTGTATAGAGTGGGTTAATACTGAATATAGGGAGGAAATGTGGGCACTAACTGTATATAGAGGGGCTATGTGAGGGCATTCCAGTGTAGGGTCTATGGGGGCTCATACTGTATAAAGAGGGCAATGTGGTGGCTTATATTATATAGAGGTGGACTGTGGAGCTCATACTGTGTATAGGAAAACTTTGTGGTGGCTCAGTCTGCATCCTGGGGGCTATATGGGGGCTCACTGTATATAGGTGCCTGTGTTTGGGCTCATAGTTATATAGAAGGCACTTAATTCTGCTCAATATTAAGTGATACAATATAAAAAAAAATTACAATTAATGTTAATATTGAGCAGAATTAATGTAAACCACTTGGTTCAGTTGTCCACAACAGTCACGGCAATGACTCTCTTGTGGTCCCTCGGGAAACTTATTTGGCCACCTCTGCTCTAGTGTGTCGTTAAAATATTTCCCCTCAAAATTACCTGGGTACCAAGTCTTTCCCAAGCACGACAGATGTAACAAACTCCTTGGAATACTCCATAGCATCCTCGCTGAAAAGAAATTAGCATGATATTAGTGAGGCCTATAGATGGCAGCCCTGCTCAAATTTTCTCTCCAGGACAGGAGACAAACTCTAGCGCAGCGCCACCTATTGGAAGTAGCGATCCTAAAAGTTAAATGTGGATTTTTAACAATCCTTTACAAATAACTTAGGATATATATGCCAGATCAGAATCCCAATTTGCAGACACGGTGTTTCGGGGTATCCCAAGTTATTTATAAAGGATTGTTAAAAATCCACATTTAACTTTTAGGATCGCTACTTCCAATAGGTGGCGCTGCGCTAGAGTTTGTCTCCTGTCCTGGAGAGAAAATTTGAATATTTTGCAGAGGGGCATGGCAGCTATAAGTCCCCTTACTGGCAGCCAGACTGGCTTGCAAAGTCTCCATAAGGAGAATAGTGTTCCCCCGTAGCCCTGCTCAAGACATTTATAGGTTACATACCTTAGGAGGCCCCCTGGTGGAGAGTAAGCAAAACATTTTAGGGAAGGGTACTGCGGACGTAGAAGGAAGGAAAGAATAGCAGCAGTGCCAGCTCCCAGCGAGTGCCCCACCACAATTAGGCCATAGTGTTTGGTTCCACGTCCCTAGGAACACAAGGAACAGTACACGAGATAAGCTCAGCCATCGCCGAATCTAGGACAAGTTACAGGAGCTTTAAAGTTATCACTGGGCGAAATCTATTTATGGCTATTCTATGCAGTGAAGAACAGAATGTAAAAAACGACAATTCAAAATGCCTTTCATACTACAGTGGAACCTTGGTTAACGAGAACAATCCGTTCTGGGAGTGCACTTGATAACCAAGTTACTCTACTCGTTCAGCAAAGCAAGATTTCCCATAGGAAATCATTGCAATGCAGACAATTCCTTCCACAACTTGTTAAATGTCCCATCCTGGTCCCCTATTGTGCCATTCCACACACGTACAAATACGTATAAACACACACACAAACACACACAATATGCTCACCTTACCTTCCCGTTCCCTCGCCGGCCTCCTGGATCTTGCAGTTCACCGGTACAGGATGTATATCGGGTAACCATATAACTTGAACTTCCGCTGCCAGAGCGCTGACGTCAAAAGGCATGAACCGCTTGCCTCTGATTGGTAATCGTGCTGCCTTTGAGTAGCGGCTGACAGCGGAAGTTCCTTCATCGTCGCGATGGTTACCGATACACAACCTGTAGTGGCAAACTACAAGAACCGGGAGGCCGGCGATGGAATGGAAGGTAAGGTGAGCATAATCTGTGTGTGTGCGTGTGTGCTTGTGCGGACTGCAAGAGCGGGTTAGAGTGCGGTGGATGTACGGAACGGGAAGTGTGTGCGGTGAGTATTTTGCTCGTACGGCAAAGCTTGCTCGTAAACTGAGTTACAAATTTACAGAAAGCTTTTCTCGTTAAGCGAAATACTCGCACACCAAGTTACTCGTTAAGTGAAGTTCCACTGTAGTGCCAATGACCTCGCTATTCTTACCAGATCTCTTCCGAACGCCTGAGACAGCACCATTTCCTGCTCCAACTTCTTCTTAATATACTCAGCAGACAGAACCATTCCCTGCAAACATTAAAAACGCCGGAATGACGTCACATATGCTTATTAACAAGTGGCTCTAGATGACAATACTGGAAGGGCAGAGTTTATGTGCCACTCTAGTTTCAAAGGGTCATGGCAGCTGGAAAGCTTTGTGCATGATGTTACAAGAATGACTAATGCAGATAGAGATTAAGAGATAAAAAGAGGTCACTAAACTTAAAACACGTAGCTAAAACAGAAGAACTATTCATAAAAAAAAAATCACAGATACACATGAAGGTGTCCAGGAACTACAGGCTGTAGTCATTCCATCAGTTCACGAAGTTGTCGATTACTCAATCCTTTCAGATTCCTTTTCCCTTACAACGGTTTAGATACATTTCCACTGACGTAAAGGGGATTAGAACATATGAACATCATGGAGATTCTTTGTAACAAAATGGGCGAGTCAGGTCAGCTACTAATTTGGCTGGATCCCTCTGCAAAAAAACCCCAAAAACCTGACCCATACCTTATGCCCCAACCATGTCCCATGGTGTCCCTCTACAGGTAGGCGCTCCGCATCTCCAGTGAGGTCGGTCAAGGCATCCTAGGAAAAAAGAACAGTGAGGTTTGGTATAACTTATATTACTTATTTATAGCCATTGTCCTTATATCTAATAATGAATCATGTATGTACTTCCTCTACCTTTGGAGAGAGAGTGCCACGTATACTAATCACAACTTTCTTCTTTTCATGATCGACAGCCACAAAGAATGGGGTTTCATAAACCTACAGTAAGAGAATACCCTATAAATTGCCAAAAGACAGCAGTTTGAAAAATATATGAAAAACAAATAGTGCAGTCCGTAAATTCTGTTTCCCCCATAGTGTTGGATAGAGGGGGGGAGTTCACATGCTTGATATCGTAGAGGTACAAGAAGTTGGATCCCCACTAGTCTCATATTTCCCTTCCTTAGTGTACGGGATTAATATTAATGGCTAGAAATAAAAACTTTCCCCAGAAATGGACAACCTCTTGAAAGACAGGTCATCGAAATCATTGCTCGAATAACCCCTTAAAAAGGGACTTTTCCAACTATGGAACTAAACTAGAGCTGCAATTGTGACCATATAATTTACATATGCAAAATATACTACTTTTTTTAACATTGCAAGCAAACTAGAATTCCTATGATGGGGCAACGTTGAGGAGTATGCCATTCTCAGAGAATTCCTATGATGTGGCAACGTCGAGGAGTATGCCATTCTCAGAGAATTCCTATGATGGGGCAATGTTGAGGAATATGCCATTTTCAGAGAATTCCTATGATGGGGCAACGTTGAGGAGTAGGCCATTCTCAGAGAATTCCTATGATGGGGCAACGTTGAGGAGTATGCCATTCTCAGAGAATTCCTATGATGTGGCAACGTCGAGGAGTATGCCATTCTCAGAGAATTCCTATGATGGGGCAATGTTGAGGAATATGCCATTTTCAGAGAATTCCTATGATGGGGCAACGTTGAGGAGTAGGCCATTCTCAGAGAATTCCTATGATGGGGCAACGTTGAGGAGTAGGCCATTCTCAGAGAATTCCTATGATGGGGCAACGTTTGGAATTCTTAGGATTTTGCAACGTTGAGGAGTATGCCATTCTCAGAGAATTGTTATGATTGGCCTATGCATCAACATTGCAGTTTCTCAGAGAAAACACTTAAGAAGCTGAATGATAAAGTCCTCAGGGGTCAAGATTTCCTTGAAGAAAAAAAAAAATCTAAAAACTATGGAAAATGAATAGAAAAGATATTAGAAATGTAGCAGGGTAGGAGGTCATGACCAGCTCCACTGGCTAGTAGCTCCAGTATTTTACCAAAGTCCTCATAAATTTATACATGAAGGTCAGAAGACCCATGACTATGGAAAGAAAAGAAGACTAACCGCATCATGACAAGAAGTGTACACAATGTCCACCATGTTCATGTTCTCATCCAGGAAGTGACGCTTTATTGCGATGGCATTACAGCCGCAGCAGTTATCCTCCTCGATGGTAACTCCAGGGGCAAAGCGAGGACGGGTGGAGCAGAGACAACAGCAGCTGCTAAAGATGTGAAACCAAAAAAACAGACAAAAAGGAGGGGCATGTGAGATGGTAAAAGGCCATGCTGAGAAACTAAAATATACCGCAATACATACACAGTTTCTTCTTGAAAATGATTGCAATCACAAATTATTTGGTATTAACTTCATTTATTTTGCTTGCAATGAAAAAACACAAAAAGAATGAAACAAAAATCAAATCATTGATCATTTCACACAAAACTCCAAAAATGGGCCAGACAATAGTATTGGCACCCTTAGCCTAAGGCTATGTGCGCACTAGAAATGTCCTTTTTCTCAAGAAACTTTCTTGAGAGACATTCTGGGAGTTGAAGATTCCTGCACCTGCGGGAAAAAACGCACCAAATCCGCAGTAAAAACGCATGCGTTTTTACCGCGATTTCACTGCAGATTTTCCGCAGGTTGTTCCTGACACATGCAAGTATAGAAATTCCGGGGGTATTCCGCAGGTAATAATGAACATGCTCATTTTCTCAAGAAAGTTTCTCGAGAAAATTTTCTCAAGAAATTTTCTTGAGAAAAATCCGCAGCGTGCGCACAGCTATTTTTTTTTCCACATAGGTTTTGCTGGGAAATGTCTGCAGAAAGATTTCTAATCTTTCTCAAGAAATTTCCGCGGCAAATCCGCAGGTAAAATGGTCTTGTGCGCACATAGCCTAATACTTGGTTGCACAACCTTTAGCCAAAATAACTGCGAACAACCGCTTCCGGTAACCATCAATGAGTTTCTTACAATGCTCTGCTGGAATTTTAGACCATTCTTTGGCAAAATGCTCCAGGTCCCTGAGATTTGAAGGGTGCCTTCTCCAAACTGCCATTTTGAGATCTCTCCACAGGTGTTCTATGAGATTCAGGCCCCGACTCATTGCTGGCCACTTTAGTAGCCTCCAGTGCTTTCTCTCAAACCATTTTCTAGTGTTTTTTGAAGTGTGTTTTGGGTCATTGTCCTGCTGGAAGACCCATGACCTCTGAGGAAGACCCAGCTTTCTCACACTGGGCCCTACATTATGCTGCAAAATTTGATGGTAGTCTTCAGACTTCATAATGCCATGCACACGGTCAAGCAGTCCAGTGCCAGAGGCAGCAAAGCAACCCCAAAACATCAGGGAACCTCCACTATGTTTGACTGTAGGGACCGTGTTCTTTTCTTTGAATGCCTTTTTTTTTCCTGTAAACTCTTTTCCCAAAAAGCTCTACTTTTGTCTCATCTGACCAGAGAACATTCTTCCAAAACGTTTTAGGCTTTCTCAGGTAAGTTTTGGCAAACTCCAGCCTGGCTTTTTTATGTCTTGGGGTAAGAAGTGGGGTCTTCCTGGGTATCCTACCATACAGTCCCTTTTCATTCAGATGCCGACGGATAGTATGGGTTGACACTGTTGTACCCTCGGACTGCAGGGCAGCTTGAACTTGTTTGGATGTTAGTCGAGGTTCATTATCCACCATCCGCACAATCTTGCGTTGAAATCTCACGACAATTTTTCTTTTCCTCCACATCTAGGGAGGTTAGCCACAGTAGCATGGGCTTTAAACTTCTTGATAACACTGCGCACCGTAGACACAGGAACTTTCAGGTCTTTGGAGATAGACTTGTAGCCTTGAGATTGCTCATGCTTCCTCACAATTAGGAGTCTCAAGTCCTCAGACAGTTCTTTGGTCTTCTTTCTTTTCTCCATGCTCAATGTGGTACACACAAAGACACAGGACAGAGGTTGAGTCAACTTTAATTCATGTCAACTGGCTGCAAGTGTGATTTAGTTATTGCCAACACCTGTTAGGTGCCACAGGTAAGTTACAGGGGCTGTTAATTACACAAATTACAGAAGCATCACATGATTTTGCAAACAGTGCCAATACTTTTGTCCACCCCTTTTTATGTTTGGTGTGGAATTATATCCAATTTCGTTTTATGACAATTTGTTTTTATTTTTTTTCAGTGAAGACAAATTAAATGAAGATAATAATACCAAAGAATTTGTGATTGCAATTATTTTCAAGAAGAAACATTATCTGACAGAATTGCAGGGGTGCCAATACTTTTGGCCAGCACTGTATCTTTTCATGGGACAACACTGAAGACAGGACACTAATACAATGTAAAGTAGTCCGTGAGCAGCTTGTATAACAGTGTAATGTTGGTGTCCTCTAAATAACTCAACAACAAGCAGCCATTAATGTCTAAACCGCTGGCAACAAAAGTGAGTACACCCCCAAGTGAAAATTGCCAAATTGTGCTTAAAGTGTCAATATTTTTTGTGGCCACCATTATTCGTGGGTAAAGCAAAACATAGGGTGATGAATCCAGTGCGCTGTTCTTCTATAAAACGATGCCGGACTGAGAATATGAGGTTTTAAAACACATGTTTTTATGACGTTTTGAATAAAGAAGGGAATTTTGTTTACTTACCGTAAATTCCTTTTCTTCTAGCTCCAATTGGGAGACCCAGACAATTGGGTGTATAGCTACTGCCTCCGGAGGACACACAAAGCATTACACTTAAAAGTGTAAGGCCCCTCCCCTTCTGCCTATACACCCCCCGTGGGATCACGGGTTCCTCAGTTTTAGTGCCAAAGCAAGAAGGAGGAAAGCCAATAACCGGTTTAAGAACAAATTCAATCCGAAGGAACATCGGAGAACCGAAACCAGTCAACATGAACAACATGTGTACCCGAACCAACAAAAATCCCTAAGCAAACAGGGCGGGTGCTGGGTCTCCCAATTGGAGCTAGAAGAAAAGGAATTTACGGTAAGTAAACAAAATTCCCTTCTTCTTTGTCGCTCCTAATTGGGAGACCCAGACAATTGGGACGTCCAAAAGCAGTCCCTGGGTGGGTATAATAACCCCTCGTGATAGGACCGTAAAAACAGCCCTACCCTACAGGTGGGCCGTCGCCGCCTGAAGGACTTGTCTACCTAGGCTGGCGTCCGCCGAAGCGTAGGTATGCACTTGATAGTGTTTGGTAAAAGTGTGCAGACTCGACCAGGTAGTCGCCTGGCACACCTGCTGAGCCGTAGCCTGGTGTCGTAATGCCTAGGACGCACCCACGGCTCTGGTAGACTGGGCCTTCAGCCCTGAGGGAACCGGAAGCCGAGCAGAACGGTAGGCTTCAAGAATTGGTTCCTTGATCCACCGAGCTAGGGTGGATTTGGAAGCTTGCGACCCTTTGCGCTGACCAGCGACAAGGACAAAGAGTGCATCCGAGCGGTGCAGGGGCGCCGTGCGGGAAATGTAGATCCTGAGCGCTCTCACGAGATCCAACAATGCAAATCCTTTTCACATTGATGAACTGGATGAGGGCACAAGGAAGGCAAGGAGATATCCTGATTAAGATGAAACGGGGATACCACCTTAGGGAGAAACTCCGGAATAGGTCGCAAGACCACCTTGTCCTGGTGAATCACCAGGAAGGGAGATTTGCATGATAGCGCTGCTAGCTCGGACACTCTCCGGAGAGACGTGACCGCTACTAGAAAGGCCACTTTCTGTGAAAGGCGAGAAAGGGAAACATCCCTCATAGGCTCGAAAGGCGGCTTCTGAAGAACAATTAGAACCCTGTTCCGATCCCAGGGCTCTAACGGCCGCTTGTAAGGAGGGACGATATGACAGACCCCTTGCAGGAACGTGCGTCCCTGAGGAAGTCGTGCTAGGCGCTTCTGAAAAAATACAGATAGCGCTGAGACTTGCCCCTTGAGGGAGCTGAGCGACAAACCTTTTTCCAACCCGGATTGCAGGAAGGAAAGAAAAGTAGGCAAACTAAATGGCCAGGGAGAGACTCCCTGAGCAGAGCACCAAGACAAGAATATTTTCCACGTCCTGTGGTATATCTTGGTGGAGGTAGGTTTTCTGGCCTGTCTCATGGTGGCAATGACCTCTTGAGACAATCCTGAACCCGCTAGGATCCAGGACTCAATGGCCACACAGTCAGGTTCAGGGCCGCAGAATTCTGATGGAAAAATGGCCCTTGAGACAGCAAGTCTGGTCGGTCTGGTAGTGCCCACGGTTGGCCTACCGCGAGGTGCCACAGATCCGGGTACCACGACCTCCTTGGCCAGTCTGGTGCGACGAGGATGGCGCGGCGGCAGTCGGCCCTGATCTTGCGCAGCACTCTGGGCAACAGAGCCAGAGGTGGAAACACATAAGGAAGCCGGAACTGCGACCAATCTTGAACTAAGGCGTCTGCCGCCAGAGCTCGGTGATCGTGAGACCATGCCATGAAAACTGGGACCTTGTTGTTGTGCCGAGACGCCATTAGGTGGACGTCCGGCATCCCCCAGCGGCGACAGATCTCTTGAAACACGTCCGGGTGAAGAGACCATTCCCCTGCGTCCATACCCTGGCGACTGAGGAAGTCTGCTTCCCAGTTATCCACGCCTGGGATGTGAACTGCGGATATGGTGGAAGCCGTGTCTTCCACCACGTCAGAATCCGCCGGACTTCCTGGAAGGCTTGCCGACTGCGAATTCCTCCTTGGTGGTTGATGTATGCCACCGCTGTGGAGTTGTTCGACTGAATACGGATCTGCTTGCCTTCCAGCCACTGCTAGAAGGCTTGTAGAGCAAGATACAGTGCTCTGATCTCCAGAACGTTGATCTGAAGAGTGGACTCTTGCTGAGTCCACATACCTTGAGCCCTGTGGTGGAGAAAGACTGCTCCCCACCCTGACAGATTCGCATCTGTCGTCACTACCGCCCAGGAGGGGGGTAGGAAGGATTTCCCTTTCGACAATGAGGTGGGAAGCAGCCACCATCGAAGAGAATCCTTGGCCGCCTGAGAGAGAGAGACGTTGCTGTCGAGGGACCTCGACCTCCCGTCCCATTGGCGGAGAATGTCCCATTGTAGTGGACGCAGATGAAACTGCGCGAAAGGGAGTGCCCCTATTGCTGCCACCATCTTCCCTAGGAAGTGCATGAGGAGTCTCAAGGGGAGTGACTGACCGTAAAGGAGAGATTGCACCCCTGTCTGCAATGAACGCTATTTGACAAGCGGAAGCTTCACTACCGCTGAGAGAGTATGAAACCCCATGCCAAGATATGTTATCGACTGGGTCGGGGTTAGATTCGACTTGGAAAAGTTGATGATCCCCCCGAAACCCTGGAGGGTCTCCAGCGCCACGTTCAGGCTGTGTTGGCATGCCTCTTGAGAAGGCGCCTCGACCAGCAGATCGTCTAAGTAAGGGATCACGGAGTGTCCCTGAGAGTGTAGGACTGCAACTACAGCTGCCATGACTTTGGTGAAGACCCGTGGGGCTGTCGCCAGACCAAAAGGCAGGGCTACGAACTGAAGGTGTTCGTCTCCTATAACGAAGCGTAGAAAACGCTGATGCTCTGGAGCAATCGGTACGTGGAGATAAGCATCCTTGCTGTCTATCGATGCTAGGAAATCTCCTTGAGACATTGCGGCGATGACGGATCGGAGGGATTCCATCCGGAACCGTCTGGTTCCCACGTGGTTGTTGAGAAGCATTAGGTCCCGAACGGGACGGAAAGACCCGTCCTTTTTTGGTACCACAAACAAATTGGAGTAAAAACCGTGACCTTGCTCTTGAAGAGGAACAGGGATCACCACTCCTTCCGCCTTTAGAGTGCACACCGCCTGCAGGAGAGCATCGGCTCGGTCGGGAGGCGGAGACGTTCTGAAGAATCGAGGTGGAGGACGAGAACTGAACTCTATCCTGTACCCGTGAGACAGAATGTCTCGCACCCAACGGTCTTGGACCTGTGGCAGCCAAATGTCGCCAAAGCGGGAGAGCCTGCCACCGACCGAGGATGCGGAGGGAGGAGACCGGAAGTCATGAGGAAGCCGCCTTGGTAGCGGGTCTTCCGGCTGTCTTTTTTGGGCGTGACTGAGCCCGCCAAGAATCTGAACTCCTCTGATCCTTTTGAGTCCTTTTGGACGAGGATAATTGGGACCTGCCCGAACCTCGAAAGGACCGAAACCCCGACTGTCCCATCCTCTGTTGGGGTTTGTCTTGTCTGGGCTGAGGTAAGGATGAATCCTTACCCTTGGACTGTTTTATGATTTCATCCAAGCGCTCACCAAACAGCCGGTCACCAGAAAATGGCAAACTGGTTAAACATTTTTTGGAAGCAGAATCTGCTTTCCATTCCCTTAACCACAAGGCTCTGCGTAAAACCACGGAGTTAGCAGATGCCACTGCCGTACGGCTCGTAGAGTCCAGGACAGCATTAATCGCGTAAGACGCAAATGCAGACATTTGAGAGGTTAAGGATGCCACCTGCGGAACAGATGTACGTGTGACCGTGTCAATCTGTGCAAGACCAGCTGAAATAGCTTGGAGTGCCCATACGGCTGCGAATGCAGGAGCAAACGACGCGCCGATAGCCTCATAGATGGATTTCAACCAGAGCTCCATCTGTCTGTCAGTGGCATCTTTAAGTGCAGCCCCATCCTCCACTGCAACTATGGATCTAGCCGCAAGCCTGGAGATAGGGGGATCCACCTTGGGACACTGGGTCCAGCTCTTGACCACATCAGGAGGAAAGGGATAACGTGTATCCTTAAGCCGTTTGGAGAAACGCTTATCTGGATAAGCGTGGTGTTTCTGGACTGACTCTCTAAAGACAGAATGGTCCAGAAAAATACTTAATTTCCGCTTGGGAAATCTGAAATGGAATTTCTCCTGTGAAGCTGACTCCTCCACTTGAGGAGCTGGGGGAGAAATATCCAACATTTTATTGATGGACGCGATAAGATTGTTCACTATGGCGTCACCATCAGGAGTATCTCGGGATCAGAATCCTGATCAGCTATTTCCGGCTCATCACACAGAGAATCCTCCTGCTGAGAGCCTGACCAGTGATATGATGTAGGGGGCCGCTCATAGCGAGCTCTCGTAGGCTGTCTGGGACTGTCGTCCGTGTCAGAGCCGTCACCCTGGAATGCATGGGACACCTCCGGAGCCCGGAGCTGTTCCAAATGAGGGGGACCAGGGGACAGTGATTCAACCGTGCCCATGGTCTGCGTTACTGGTCTAGACTGCAAAGTTTCTAGGATTTTAGTCATAGTCACTGATAATCTATCAGCAAAGCTGCAAACTCTGTCCCCGTCACCTGGACAGTATTCACAGGTGGTTCTCCCTGGGTCACCTCTAGCAGAGGCCCCGGCCGAACAAGTGCCACAGGGGCTGAGCACTGCACACAATGGGGGTCAGTGGAACCTGCCGGTAGAGTAGCCCCACATGCGGTACAGGCAGCATAGAAAGCCTGTGCCTAGGCACCCTTGGTTTTGCGGACGACATGCTGTTGTCTCAGAGCAATCCAAGAGGGTATATAGTGAAGAATTACCAGCGCCAGTACAGTGCAATGTATAGCATAAAAATACAAATGAACACTGCAGCACAAGTGGGGTAGGCACCAGAGGTGTCGCTTACCGCCCGCTGAAAGCGGGTGTGTGGTCGCTAGAATCCCGTGCCTGGGTCTCCCATAACTTGTCTCCCCTTCTCCAGCTCAAACAGCACGTCAGGAATGGCTGCCGGCGTTCAGTGAAGAGGGGCGGACCGTGGGCGTGCCTCAGACGAAGAGCGGGAAACCAGCGTCTCACTGTGTTCAGTGTGAGGGCTGGAGTATGAAAAGTAAACTCCAGCCCTCGGCGCTGACGTTCTGCACAGCGTCCCGCCCCCACTCTGACTGGCAGGCCTGGGGGCGGGAACGAAACGAACTAGGCCGGAAAAAGCCGGGGACTGTAGTAGTAAGCGCGGCCGTCAAATATGCACGGCGAGCGCGTAAGTCCCCGGCGAACCACAAGTCCCAGCCGCGCCGCAGTTAAAACTTACAGCAGCGGCCGGCGCGACCGTTTCCAAACCATTAACTCCTTCAGCTAGCTGAAGATAGTGTGGCACACGCGCACAGCGCTATTGTCCCGGGCGCACTAACACACCCAGCAATGCTGGTGTGTGTGTGCGCGATTTGCACGGGGACACAGAGTACCTTAATGTAGCAGGGCCATGTCCCTGACGATACTCAGCTCCATGTCCAGCAGATCCCAGGGGCTGTGGATGGAGCACGGTCTCAGTGCCCGGAGACCGGTAAAATCCCACTTCACCCAGAGCCCTAAGGGGGATGGGGAAGGATGCAGCATGTGGGCTCCAGCCTCCGTACCCGCAATGGGTACCTCAACCTTAACAAACACCGCCGACAAAGAGTGGGGTGAGAAGGGAGCATGCTGGGGGCCCTAGTATGGGCCCGCTTTTCTTCCATCCGACATAGTCAGCAGCTGCTGCTGACTAAACAGTGGAGCTATGCGTGGATGTCAGCCTCCTTCGCACAAAGCTTGAAAACTGAGGAACCCGTGATCCCACGGGGGGTGTATAGGCAGAAGGGGAGGGGCCTTACACTTTTAAGTGTAATGCTTTGTGTGGCCTCCGGAGGCAGTAGCTATACACCCAATTGTCTGGGTCTCCCAATTAGGAGCGACAAAGAAGAAATAGTTTTCTAGCAGAACAGAGTGCTGGATTAATCACCCCATTTTTTGCTTTACTTTTGTGGACACCAGCCACACAAATCTGTATATTTATGGATCCATTGGACATATCGGTGAGGTAAACTTCCCTTGCCCTTCTCCTTCATTATTTTCAAGCACTGCCTTAATTCTCTTGGACAGAGCCCACTAGAGCCTCACAGGAGAAGCTGGATCCTCTTCCATCCTCCATGACGATATCATGGAGCTGGTGGATGTTAGAGACCTTGTGATCCTCCACCTTCTGTATGAGGAGGCCCCACAGATGCTCAATAGGGTTTATCTCTGGAGACCATTGGCCAGTCTAGCACCATTACCCTCAGTTTCTGTAGCAAGGCAGTTGTCGTCTTGGAGGTGTGTTTGAGGTCCTTATGTTGGAATACTGCCTTGTAGCCCAGTTTCTGAAGGAAGGGGGTCATGCTCTGTGTCAGTATGTCACTGAGGCACCAAATTTATAGTGTGAAACAAGCTGTACACCAACTACTGTACATTGTATCACAGGGTCAGATTTCAGTGTTGTCTCATGAAAACATATATAATAAAATATTTACAAAAACGTGAGGGGTGTACTCACTTTTGTGAGAGATATATTGCTGGGTTAGTTCTATTAATATCTATAATATTAATATTTTATTTATCCTGCTACACACAATTTTATATACATACATACATACATACATACATACATACATACATACATACATATATATATACATACACACACACACACACACACACACACACACACATACATACTGTATATATCCATCTGTAAAAATATATATACAGGGATATATATAGATAAATGGATGGATAGATATACATATACACACATACATATATATACACAGGAGTACTTACGAGCAAGCGCCCGCCAACCGGCAGATGCCACAAGTCGGTTTCCGGATGAGGTACATGGGCCAGCCATATGCCGCCAGTGCAAACAGCATGTAATAACAGACCTCCTTGTACCGCTGCATCTCTTGCTGAAGTAAGAAATGCACTGTGAGAACAGAGGAATCAGGACCGGCATCAGCTGTACAGACAGATGGGCATTCACTAATACTTACAGTATTTTTCAGGTCCAGATATTTTGTTTTTCTGGTGACGGGCATGCCAGACAAGAAAGCCAATATATCGTTATTAGCCTGAAAAAAGCAAAATTGAGAAAAAAATGAGTGCATATTTTATTGCACATTACAAATTGACTTCCTTCTGCATCACCTTAAAGGGAACCTGTCGGGTGTAATATGCAGCCAGAGCCACGAGCAGTTCTGGGTGTATATTGCTAATCCCTGCCTAACTGTTCCTGTATACACTAGCATAGATAAAGAGATCTTTAGAGAAAGTACTTGTACTAGTACTCATATCCTTTATGATATGCTAATGAGGCCAGGGACTAGTCGTGAGGGCTTTACTTCACCCAACTAGCCGCACTCTTAGGATGTTAGTACACACACAGGGGCACACAGGGATGTGCTAACATGCTATTCAATGCAGGGTCACTAGCGGTGACGCACATACATACCTGTGTTCGCTGTAAACACGGAGCTGAATGCCCCGCACTTCCAGTCATGTGCAGTATGAAGCCAGTTGTACGCGTCCCAGCTTCAGTCAGGTCCAGTGTGCATGACCAGAAGTGCGAGGCATTCAGTTCAGCAGTCACCGCAGATACCCTGTGTGCCACTGTGGGCATACTAACATGCTAAGAGGGGGCTTGGGGGAAGTAACACCCTCACGACTAGTCGCTGGCCTCATTAGCATATTATAAAGAATCTTTAGTAATACCTTTTCTAAAGATCTCTTCATCTATGCTACTATAAGCTAGGACGGTTAGGCAGGGATTAGCACTATGCACCAAGAACTGCTCGTGGTTTTGGGTGGATATTGCACCTGACAGGTTGACATTAAGGCCGGGTTCACATCGCCTTCCCCAAATAAATCTTTAGGAAAGACATATAATCCTATATTTGTCTATAACTGTATAGCATTTGCAAGAGGCGGCAATATACGGGAAACCTTGCACGGTGCTAAGTTTGTGTCAGGACGGCCGCAGTTGGTCTGGACATCATGGCCTGCCCTTGGACTGTGGATGATGGAGGTATGACACCGGCCTAAAGCTGCGCCCCTGTGCTCACAGTCTATATGAAGCTATAGGGAGCTCACCTCATCCAGCACGGCATTACGCTTTGCTCTCTGTCTTTGGCGCAGCAAAACTAACCCAGCAATGATGTCAGATGGAACAATATCCAGATCTCGGAAAAACTCGGCAAATAAATAGGCAATTTCTGAATAAGCGTCCTGAAAAAAAAAAAAAAAGAGTATAATTTATAGACTTTGAAATGGAATAATGATAGCCCAATTGATCGTTCATAACTCATTGTAATGGCGGCCTTACACATTAGATCGCGGTCGGCCAGACCTGACTCCACCATACAGAGGAACGCTCGGCCCAGAGCCATCGATGCGAGACCTCCTGACGGTGGCTTATATACTGGAGAACAAAAGGATCGGCCATTGAAATTCCATTGCTCTTCAAAATGTGTCAGTGCAGAGTTGGGAGGTCGCCATACACATTAGATATTGAGATCCATTGTGTATGGGGTCCTTATACCTCCCCTGCACTCACAAATGATAGTTTGTTGGAGGCACATGTCTATATGAAGGCATGATCAATTATATGGAAAACTCCTGATGGGCACAACTAAATATTGAAGTGGCACTGATCCACTAGATCATCAGTCAGCATTCATTATAGGCAATTTATTAATTATTATGCAAAATTAATGCATCCACACATTCTGCATGACAATAGCATACATCATGGGTGGGCTGCAGGGGCGGACATATCATTGGTGCAGCCACACAGGGGTCCAAGAGGTCGGGGGGGCTCATATCTACCTCCATAGTAGGTGGGATTGTGCATTTTGATGAGCCCTTGGCTTCAAAGGGCCAATACATTGTTCTTGCATAGGGGCCCTTTTCGATCTGTGTCCGCCAGTGGTGGCGGCATGAGTTATCGAAGGATCTACTCTAAAGATCCAGTAGAAGTAAAGTCTGTGAGATGCCGTTTCATACATTTTTACATACATTTGCTTCTGACTGATCTCAAAAGTGACAAAAAAAAAAAAAAGTGTCCACATGCAAAAATCACTCATTGTAGATAAACATTGCACAGGTTATATGGTTTTCCCCTAAACAGAGGAGACTCCATAGTAACTTATTACAGGAGAACTGTATGGTCCCAAAAGAGGGCTACGGTGGTCTATGGTATCAGGAGTGACCAATGCCTTATGCCAACACTTAAGGATCAGCTCGGATATGAGACTGTAAAGCTAAAAACGGGAGCCATACTCATTGCTCAATGAAAGTGTCAGCGACTTCCAAAAGGACAGATAAAAATCAACCGTATTCCCCATGAAAAGGCAACGCAGGAGCAATTTTTGTTTTGTTTTTTTTTTTTAAATATCATTTTCTTAAATTTCTGAGTTGCACCAATTCTCTGTTATTCTTCCTGGAAATATATGTAAAAAAAATAACTGTTTACACCATTACGATGGTCAATAGTGGATATTTCCCTACACAGTCTGATACCGCCTATCCTATTGACAAGGGCAATGCCCAGTTATTGCCCATATAGTCATATGGTTCCAGAAGGAATAACAGAGAATTGGTGCAGCTCAGAAATTAAAGAAAATGATATTTTATGAAGAATACAAGTATGAACTAAACCTGACACGCCAAGAGAGGACATATCCTCCTTATGAGGCTGTGATGAGCAACTTGGGAGAAATAAATGTCTCCAGGGCCAAAAGAAGCCGTAATCATAGAGGAGCAGCCGATAGGAAGGAAACATGGATCACCAGAACAATGTGAGCAGGTAACCAACTTTGGGACTGGGAAGAGCACCTTTCCCAGAGGAGCATTGCATGGCTTATAAGCCTCCTTACATTATCATTTCACCCTCCAGAAGGAGAAACGTTACCCCTTAAATTCCAGTCAGAAGCCTCTCATACAGCCAAATTAGATCTCACACTTTGCACTGAGGAGAGGCAAGACCCCCAAAACATGTCTGCAAATTGAGATTCTGGTTTGGTTTCAGATTCTGTAAATAAATGTCTCCGGGACCAAAAGAAGCCGCAATCATAGAGGAGCAGCCGATAGGAAGGAAACATGGATCACCAGAAGAATATGAGCAGGTAACCAGCTTTGGGAGTGTGAAGAGCACCTTTCCCAGCAGAAGGGGCAGAGGATTGCGGCCAATATACAATGAATGTCAGAAGTATACCGCTTCCTATATCAGAGCATGGAAAGAGCAGAGGCGGGAGGAAGCTCCCTAGAGGGCTACCGAAGGGTTAATAGTGTCAGTAATGCTTTCTAAGCTCCTCTAATTGTATTAGAAATGAAGCTGTAACAGATTACAAGAAGTAACGACGTCCAGCATTTCATTCACATCCCTGCTCCATCAGCAGCGCTAATGTCTGACATTAGCTACGACCGAGACAAACCATAGTCCCTGGAAATAGCTCTGTACACCCACTAATGATAGGAATGCCACATTACCAGACAATAACTGCAGTATGCAGGTCATCAGACTAGTATGACCCCGATAATAGCCCCCAAATATAAAGCACCACGTCTCACTATGGAAATGTACAATGTAGAACAGTATAAAAGGTCAGACTGGTTTGCACCTAAATGTAATGTTTTATCATATCACTAGACTATGTCATTATAAAAAAATCAGATGATGGGGGTATGATCTCTACGATCCCCCCCCAGATACTGAGGAAGAAGAGAAAAAAGTAAAAGGGGTAAAGTGTTTGAAACAAAAGTGTGTATAAAGTAGCTAAGGGGTAACGTTTCTCCTTGTGCAGACTGACTTGCCAGTGTAAGGAGGCTTATAAGCCAACCAAAACTACTGAGAAATTAAATATGCAAGAAGACTTGAGGGCTATTATCATCTATCAGAAGCAGCAATCCTAACAGTCACTATCAACCCTTTAACGAGCTTTACCATAAGATTTGGGATAAAAGCTAACCCAGTATCTCAGTTTGCAAACAAATATTTAGGGGTGTTGCCCCTCATCAGTGCAAAACAAGAGATCTAATTTAGCTGCATATGAGGCTTTTGGCTGATGCTTAAGGGGTAGGATTTCGCTTTGATGAGAGTGACATTGCTACTTCCATAATTGGCACTAGAGTGCAAGTGCTCTTCTTATCTGAAGTGACAATTGGCATATTTAATTTCCCAGAGGAGCATTGCATGGCTTATAAGCCTCCTTACATTATGTCACGCTCCAGAAGGAGAAACATTACCCCTTAAATCCCAGTCAGATGCCTCTCACAATGCCAAATTAGATTGCATGCTTTGCACTGAGGAGGGGCAACACCCCAAAACATGTCTGCAAATTGAGATTCTGGTTTGGCTTTTATCCTAATGCAAGGCTTAAGTAAAAGGTCGAAATTGGCCTTTAGGATTGCTACTTCCAACAGGTGGCAACAGTTTAGTCCTCTTCCTCTCTGAAAAAGCAATTTGCTTATATAAACGGTAACAACCTTTAGTACTAACCCGTCAGACCTACAGCAATACATGTTGTAGTTCCCTGTAAGGTTGGGAGCATCACTGTGTAGGGAACATGAATGGCTTCAGTGCTTTCATTTATGAAATTATTGGGAACCTTACTGCCTGGGCGCCCATCGAGCAATATATTTTACAACCAGATGATGATAACTTATTGGGCGCCCCTGTGCTGGATTGTCATATAGGGAATGAATGTCTTTGCATCTGCATTTACTTACAGACTGAGAGTCCTTTGTGCGAGTGCAGCATAGAAAGACTTTCAGTCGGCGAGTCCAACTGCTGGCCTGACCTTCCTCCAGGCGGTGTCTAAGACCATAAAAAAGGGGATAAGCCGAGAAATATAACACATCGGGGGGAAAGTGAGGGGTAAAAAGGAAAGTTCAATTACCGCAAGTTGTAAGTGCGTAAGTTCCTTTGTCTTCTCTTTGTTGCGCGCAGCTTCACAAAGGTTCTTCCAGTCGGATCAAACACACAGAGAACCGTAATGCAGACACTAAGTATGACCACCCAGTTACAGACCACCATCCCTGTACAAATAACGAGCATGAAATGAGCAATACAACATAATATACATTAATAGGTGACTGTTTTGTCTCAAGGTGTAACCACTTCTAAATTCTTCCTGCTGTGCCCATTTGTCGGATTGAAAAAAAAATAAAAAAAAATTTAAATTTCTCCTTAAAAAGGGAACCTGTCATCAGATTTGGCCCCTAAAAGCTGCGGCCACCACCACTGAGCTCCTATATACAATATTCTGGAATGCTGTATATAAGTGAACAGGCCGTGATGTATAATGTAAAAAAATACCTTTATTACACTCGCCTAGGGTGTGGTCCAGTCTGATGGGCGCCACTGCTCTCCAGTCCAGAGCCTCCTCTCTGCTGCAATCTCCGTCCTCCTTCTACCTAGCCCAGTATGGATGACACGTCCTACTTCATTCACACTTGCTGTCATTACAGTCCTGCACAGGCGCACTTTGTTCTGCCCTGCTGAGGTCAGAGGAAAGCACTGTAATGCGCAGGCGCAAGGAAAGGTTAAAGACAGCCCACGCATGCGCACTGCAACACTCAATGCCAGCCAGTGTGAATGACGTAGGACGTGTCATGCAAGTGGCCTCAGAAGAAGGAGGACGGCGATCGCCACAGAGAGGAGGCAACGGACTGGAGAGCAGCGACACCCATCGGACCGGACCGTCCGCCAAGATGAGTATAATAAAAGTGTTTTTTTACATTCTACAGAACAGCCTGGGCTGTCATATACAGTATTCTACAATGCTGTATATAAGGGCTCACTGGTGGTGGCCGCAGGCTATAGTCACCAAATCTGGTGACAGGTTCCCTTTAAATAAGTTTAAAATAGCAAAGTGCCACAAAACTGAAGACAGTCTCTCATCCTGGCAGACTCATTTCAGGCTTGTGTTTGAGAAACGTTCCTGTGTTAGTATGTCCATTGTGCTACGTGTGGCTGACTCATTTCATTACCTACACACAAGAGCATCCTGCCAGCCTCGCCCCAGAGCATCCTGCCAGCCTCGCCCCAGAGCATCCTGCCAGCCTCGCCCCAGAGCATCCTGCCAGCCTCGCCCCAGAGCATCCTGCCAGCCTCGCCCCAGAGCATCCTGCCAGCCTCGCCCCAGAGCATCCTGCCAGCCTCGCCCCAGAGCATCCTGCCAGCCTCGCCCCAGAGCATCCTGCCAGCCTCGCCCCAGAGCATCCTGCCAGCCACGCCCCAGAGCATCCTGCCAGCCACGCCCCAGAGCATCCTGCCAGCCTCGCCCCAGAGCATCCTGCCAGCCTCGCCCCAGAGCATCCTGCCAGCCTCGCCCCAGAGCATCCTGCCAGCCTCGCCCCAGAGCATCCTGCCAGCCTCGCCCCAGAGCATCCTGCCAGCCTCGCCCCAGAGCATCCTGCCAGCCACGCCCCAGAGCATCCTGCCAGCCACGCCCCAGAGCATCCTGCCAGCCACGCCCCAGAGCATCCTGCCAGCCACGCCCCAGAGCATCCTGCCAGCCACGCCCCAGAGCATCCTGCCAGCCACGCCCCAGAGCATCCTGCCAGCCACGCCCCAGAGCATCCTGCCAGCCTCACACCCTCAATAAAGACTAAAGAAAATAGCACGAAATATGAAAGTGCCCATATCTTGGGAACTGTAAGGTGGATATGGAAAAATAAATAAAATACTTTATTGCTGCTGCTCTTCTGAGTAATTTTGACCTACTGACAGGTCCTCTTTAAGGATATTTTCACTGAAATGCCCCCCCTCTTTAAGGCTCCTTGATGTAACTGTACATAATACACTGGTTTACATTAGGCCATATGGACAGAGAAGCTGTGACCAAGGGATCGCTGTGGGACTCCGGCACTAACTGACCATCACAATCCCAACTGCAATGGCTGGGATCGGAGGGCCCTTTATGTAGGGCCTAAAAGTTGCCTATCCGAATACTACTGAAAGGCAATACTGCTATGGTATGCCAAGTACATCAAATCATCAGCTACCAGATCACTTTGTGGTATCCATTAGTAAGACTAAATAAATAGTTCAAATAAATATTTTAAAAAAAGGTATTAAAAAAACCCTCAGTAAAATAAATAAAATCATTGAATAATCAACTCATCCTACAAACATCACTTTCTAAATAAGAACATAGCAGCTGAAAATGAAAGTTATTGCTGCTGATTAGTAATGTTTGCAGCAGGTTTACTAGTTGTGGGGGTTAGGCAGTGCCTCCTCTTACCCAGCGTGACGTTCTTGGCGGTGACATCATTGCAGGATGTGTAATACTGAGCGAGCCAGACAATCCCCACGATGGCATATATAAACTCAATCACCAGAATGGCTACAAGGGATGGGAGACAGGGTAAGTAAATCATTTATTTGCACGTTACGCATACAAAACAAAAAAAATCTTGCTGGGAACTCTTACTCACCAAGCCGGACGTATAGCACATACTGCATGGAGTCTCGCGGTTCTGTGTACAGGATTCCCCCTCTCATGCTCAACCAGATGATGGCCACCTCTGCAATCATACAACTGAGCAAAATGCCCAGATACCCCCGGCCGTGATCCACCAGATTCAGGGAACATGTCTCATGCGGGTTATAGGTCAGGCCAAAGAGAACCACAGATAGGATAACAAACCTGTAACAACAAGGTGTATACAATGCCACAACTTATAACCTCTATACACGTGTGCTCATCCTAAAGTCATGGGTACACTCATCAGCAAGCTAAACAAAAGCACCCAATGCCAAGCAGCAGCTGCAAAGGCAAGTCCAATAGCGAGGTGCCTAACGAGAAAAATATTCACACACCATAAATGATCTGTCACACCTAAACACATCCATGCTATACACAAGTAAAAACAGAGGCAATACATGAAGAAAAATTGTGTCTTAGGCCCTGTGCGCACGCTGCGGATTTACCGCAGATTTGCTGCAGAAAATGTGTCTAACATTACTGCAGTCATTCTCCAGCAAATCCTGCGTGTTTTAAAAAATGCTGTGCGCATACTGCGTTTTTTTTTTTATACCCACGGATTTTCCACAGCGGAATTAATGAGCAGGGCGCTCCTTTTCCGCAGGTACCTGCGGTTTTTGCCATAGATAATGGTAAAAATCCGCAGGGACCAACCTGCGGTAAATCAGCGGCAAACCGCAGTAAAACCACATGCGGATTTCGTTGGGGTTTAAGGGCGTTTTTTTTTTTTTTACCGCGGGTGCGGGATTCTTTAAGAGGGTCCGGATTTTCCTTAAGAAAAAGGCACTTTCTAGTGCGCACATGGCCTTAAGCCGGTTTCAGAAGTCTATGTTTAATCAGGTACAAATCACACGCATGGTTATGGTCACATGTGTGTCACATGTGTGACATCCGTGTTTGCATACGTGTGACAGGTACCAGAGAAAACAGGTCTGTGAAATAAAAAGATTTTCCATATTTACCTGCTGCCTCCCGCTCCTGATCCCCGCTCATTATATTAATTGATTATTCATCGCACTCAGGACTTGGAAACCGGAGCAGCGCTGGGTACAGCACAGCCGAGGGCAGCACCGCTGCTCCGGCTTCCAGCTCCATAGGGCAGTGAATATTCAAGTGACTATAATGAGCGGGGATCAGAAGCGAGTAGCAGCATCGCTGGATACAAGTAAATATTGAACATCTTTTTATTAGAGACCCATGTGTTCTCCGGTATGTGTCACACTGATGTCACATCAGTGTGCGATCCGTGTGACACCCATGCTGCCAGAGAAAAAAAACGGACATACGTCCATGTGTGCATGCGGGGTCATGAGGGGGGTCACACGGTCCATGTGAAAACACTGTGTGAGTAACAGTATAGAATAACGTAGGTACGTGTGGCATCCGTGTAAAAAACGGATGTCACACGGACGTCTGAAACCAGACTCAGGGATGATTAAAAGGGTCTCCAATAAATGATTGGCAGGCCATTAATATATGGGGGATGGACCTGGTCTGACCCTGACAATGAAAAGGCGGAAGTGCTGCTCCCCCTGGTCACGCACAGCAGAGGGAATTTCAGGGAAATTCCATTCTAGTTGCAGGATAGACAATTCTTCATTCTTTCACTTAAAGGGAATCTGTCACCAGGTTTTTGCTCCCTCATCTGAGAGCAGCACAATGTAGAGACAGAGACCCTGATTCCAGTGATGTGTCACTTACTGAGCTGTTTGCTGTCATTTTGATAAAAATCAATGTTTTCATTGCTGCAGATCTGGCAATTATACAGAGCTCATGAATATGCCGGACTACCTGGAAGCACGCCAAGTAGTGGAAAAAAAAAATATAACATCAATGTAACTGATTTTCACAACCTTCAGTTTTCCCTGTAAGGCTGCGTTCACAGGCAGTATGGCCGATCATCATGGCTGTGCGGTTTTGCAGCAGTTTCCCTGCAAGACTAGGTGTTTGTTCAGACAAATTAAACCTAGACAGCATCAGCACAACGACTGTTACAGTTAAAACTCACAGCATGATCGCAACAAATGAATGCAGCCTAAAGCTTGCATATACACTATATCACAAAAAACGTACACCCGTGATATTTTTGTAAATATTCTATTACATCTTTCCATGGGACAACACTGAAGATCTGACCCTTTGATACCATATAAAGTAGTCGTCAGTGTGCAGCTTGTGTAACAGTGTACGTTTGGTGTCTTCTAAATACAGTCATATGAAAAAGTTTGGGCACCCCTATTAATGTTAACCTTTTTTCTTTATAACAATTTGGGTTTTTGCAACAGCTATTTCAGTTTCATATATATAATAACTGATGGACTGAGTAATATTTCTGTATTGAAATGAGGTTTATTGTACTAACAGAAAATGTGCAATCCGCATTTAAACAAAATTTGACAGGTGCATAAGTATTGGCACCTTATCAATTTCTTGAATTGAACACTCCTAACTACTTTTTACTGACTTACTAAAGCACTAAATTGGTTTTGTAACCTCATTGAGCTTTGAACTTCATAGGCAGGTGTATCCAATCATGAGAAAAGGTATTTAAGGTGGTCACTTGCAAGTAGTTCTCCTATTTGAATCTCCTATGAAGAGTAGCATCATGGGCTCCTCAAAACAACTCTCAAATGATCTGAAAACAAAGATTATTCAACATAGTTGTTCAGGGGAAGGATACAAAAAATTGTCTCACAGATTTAAACTGTCAGTTTCCACTGTGAGGAACATAGTAAGGAAATGGAAGAACACAGGTACAGTTCTTGTTAAGCCCAGAAGTGGCAGGCCAAGAAAAATATCAGCAAGGCAGAGAAGAAGAATGGTGAGAACAGTCAAGGACAATCCACAGACCACCTCCAAAGACCTGCAGCTTCATCTTGCTGCAGATGGTGTCAATGTGCATCGGTCAACAATACAGCGCACGTTGCACAAGGAGAAGCTGTATGGGAGAGTGATGCGAAAGAAGCCGTTTCTGCAAGCACGCCACAAACAGAGTCGCCTGAGGTATGCAAAAGCACATTTGGACAAGCCAGTTACATTTTGAAAGAAGGTCCTGTGGACTGATGAAACAAAGATTGAGTTGTTTGGTCATACAAAAAGGCGTTATGCATGGAGGCAAAAAAAGCACTTGCTACCCACAGTAAAATTTGGTGGAGGTTCCAACATGCTTTGGGGCTGTGTGGCCAGTGCTGGCACCGGGAATCTTTTTAAAGTTGAGGGTCGCATGGATTCAACTCAGTATCTGCAGATTCTTGACAAGAATGTGCAAGAATCAGTGACGAAGTTGAAGTTACGCAGGGGATGGATATTTCAGCAAGACAATGATCCAAAACACCGCTCCAAATCTACTCAGGCATTCATGCAGAGGAACAATTACAATGTTCTGGAATGGCCATCCCAGTCCCCAGACCTGAATATCATTGAACATCTGTGGGATGATGTGAAGCGGCTGTACATGCTCGCCGACCATCAAACTTAACTGAACTGGAATTGTTTTGTAAACAGGAATAGTCAAATCTACCTTCATCCAGGATCCAGGAACTCATTAAAAGCTACAGGAAGCGACTAGAGGCTGTGATTTTTGCAAAAGGAGGATCTACAAAATATTAATGTCACTTTTATGTTAAGGTGCCCATACTTTTGCACCGGTCAAATTTTGTTTAAATGCGGATTGCACATTTTCTGTTAGTACAATAAACCTCATTTCAATCCAGACATATTACTCAGTCCATCAGTTATTAGATATATGAAACTGGAATAGCTGCTGCAAAAACCCAAATTGTTATAAAGAAAAAAGGTTAACATTAATAGGGGTGCCCAAACTTTTTCATATGACTGTAACTCAACACACAGCCAATAATGTCTAAACTGCTGGCACCAAATGTCAGTACACCCCTTAAAAAAAAAAAAAAAAAAAAAAAGCCATCTTCCCTCCCTGGTGCCATGTGACTCATTAGTGTTGCAAGGTCTCAGGTGTGAATGGGGAGCAGGTGTGTTATATTTGGTGTTATCCCTCACACACTCTCTCACACTGGTCACTGGCTCCTCATGGCAAATAATTCTCTGAGGATCTGAAACAAAGGATTATTCCTCTACATAAAGATGTCCTAGACTATAAGAAGATTGCCAACACCCTGACACTGAGCTGCAGCACGATGGCCAAAACCATACAGCGGTTTAACAAGACAGGACCCACTCAGAACAGGCCTCACCATGGTCGACCAAAGAGGTTGAGAGCACGTGTTCAGCGTAATATCCATAAGTTGTTTTTTTCAAAATAGACAAATGAGTGCTGCCAGCATTGCTGTAGAGGTTACAGGGGTGGGAGGTTCGCATGTCAATGCTCAGACCATATGCCGCATACTGCATCACATTGGTCAGCTTGGGCTGTTGTCCCAGAAGGAAGCCTCTTCTAAAGATGATGCACAAGAAACCCCGCAAACAGTCTGCTGAAGACAAGCAGACTAAGGACATGGATTACTGGGACCATGTCCTGTGTTCTGATGAAACCAAGATAAACTTATTTGGTTCAGATGGGGTCAAGCGTGTGTGGCAGCAATGAAGTGAGGAAGACAAAGGCAAGTGTCATGTCTACAGTCAAGCATAATGGTGCAGTGTCATGGTTTGGGGCTGCGTGAGTGCTGTCAGCTTTAGATAGCTACAGTTCATTGAAGGAACCATGAATGACAAACACGTACTGTGACATACTGAAGCCGAGCATCATCCCCTCCCTTCGTATTCCAACGTAACGATTCTAAATACACCTCCAAGATGACCACTGCCTTACTACAGAAACTGAGGGTAAAGGTGCTGGACTGGCCAAGCATCTACAGATCTAAACCCTATGGAGCATCTGTGGGGCATTCTCAAGCAGAAGGTGGAAGATCACAAAGTCTCTAACATTCACCAGCTCCATGATGTCATCATGGAGGATGGAAAAGGATCCAACGGCTC